>NC_091355.1:2359626-2601879 GCF_038502225.1 Cherax quadricarinatus
AGGGCCCTGAATCTGCACTCTCTAGAAAGACGTAGAATTAGGGGGGATATGATTGAGGTGTATAAATGGAAGACAGGAATAAATGAAGGGGATGTAAATAGTGTGCTGAAAATATCTAGCCTAGACAGGACTCGCAGCAATGGTTTTAAGTTGGAAAAAATCAGATTCAGGAAGGATATAGGAAAGTACTTGTTTGGTAATAGAGATGTGGATGAGTGGAACAAACTCCCAAGCACAGTTATAGAAGCCAGAACGTTGTGTAGCTTTAAAAATAGGTTGGATAAACACAAGAGTGGGTGTGGGTGGGTGTGAGTTGGACCTGATAGCTTGTGTTACCAGGTCGGTTGCCGTGTTCCTCCCTTAAGTCAATGTGACCTGACCTGAATAGGTTGGGTGCATTGGCTTAAGCCGGTAGGAGACTTGGACCTGCCTCGCATGGGCCAGTAGGCCTGCTGCAGTGTTCCTTCGTTCTTATGTTCTTGTGTGTGTGTGTGTGTGTGTGTGTGTGTGTGTGTGAGATGTGTGTGTCTGTGTGTTGTGTGTGTGTGTGTGTGTGTTTGTGTGTGGAGTTGATCTTCGCCTCTTCTTTCCCCAACTCATTTATTCTATTACTAGGAGACTAATCACTCAATAATTGCCCTATGATTCCCCCCTAACATCCATCTGTCCCTCGTCAAATCTTCCTGGTATTTTCAACGTCTCGGTTATGTCTCCCCTCTAGGTTTCTTTCCTGCCAGTCATCATCAATATGGAAATATGTTATGAGCTCAGTGTTGAGAACACTGACAGTGTTGAGAACACTGACAGTGTTGAGAACACTGACAGTGTTGAGAACACTGACAGTGTTGAGAACACTGACAGTGTTGAGAACACTGACAGTGTTGAGAACACTGACAGTGTTGAGAACACTGACAGTGTTGAGAACACTGACAGTGTTGAGAACACTGTCAGTGTTGAGAACACTGACAGTGTTGAGAACACTGACAGTGTTGAGAACAGTGACAGTGTTGTAATAAAGTTGGTAGAATTACCGACAATATGTAAAGTAAAAGGACACAAGTGCAACTAATGTGACATTTATTGTGGCAACGTTTCGCTCTCCAGGGGCTTGATAAAGCTCCTGGAGAGCGAAACGTTGCCACAATAAATGTCACATTAGTTGCACTTGTGTCCTTTTACTAAGTGACAGTGTTCACTAGATGTTGGAACTAGGTCAGTGTTTCTATTAGGAGAGAGATGATGTTGAACACTATTACCATCACCACCACCACTACCATCACCACCACCACTACCATCACCACCACCACTACCATCACCACCACTAACATCATCACCACCACCACTACCATCACCACCACCACTACCATCACCACCACCACTACCATCACCACCACTACTACCATCACCACCACCACTACCATCACCACCACCACTACCATCACCACCACCACTACCATCACCACCACTACTACCATCACCACCACCACTACCATCACCACCACCACTACCATCACCACCACTAACATCATCACCACCACTACCATCACCATCACCACCACCACTACCATCACCACCACTAACATCATCACCACAACTACCATCACCATCACCACCACCACTACCATCACCACCACTAACATCATCACCACCACTACTATCACCATCACCACTACGACTCTACCAGCTGAAGGAAATTACTCACTAAAGTTTATTGTAACAACTACATACATGACTCACACTAAGTACCTCACACTCTCAACACATCCTCACTCTCATACGTCACTTTCCTAACGCTGTACATAAAGCCAGTTTTAAAATGCTTCCTCTAACATTTAAAACACAATTCTCCTTACTTTAGATCAGGTTAGACCAAGATTTCTTAACCTTTTAACGATTACAGACCCCCAGTGGATTGCCCAGTATATCCCTCATATGCTATTCACCAGTTTAACATCATTATTGTTTCAAACTTTGGAACAATGCTCTTCTCCAGACTGAGGGACTGACCACCTCAAAACTTTAAGGGTGATGGACTGATTACATCGTCTTCAAGTCTCTTCTGCTTCTATCAACTTTTCTGTACTCGACTGAAGAAGCCTACTATGTAGGCGAAACGTTTCGAAATAAAGATACCTAGCTGTTGCATATGTGTCTTACCTAACAACATCATTATGTACCTCATACCCATCCCATCGGCGGTAGTCAAATGATTATAGAGGTACATAATGGGTCCAGGAACTGTGTCGCAAAGTTTTGATAGTTGAACAAGTTACTGTCTCCTAGCATACATAAAGGGGATTACCAATAGACCCCTGGCAGTTTTCAAGAGGGCGTTGGACACACACTAAAGTTAGCACCTGACCAGCCAGGCTGTGGTTCGTAGGTCTGCGTGCCGCCAG
Organism: Cherax quadricarinatus; assembly: GCF_038502225.1. Taxonomy (NCBI): domain Eukaryota; kingdom Metazoa; phylum Arthropoda; class Malacostraca; order Decapoda; family Parastacidae; genus Cherax; species Cherax quadricarinatus. Next base: position 2,362,026 of record NC_091355.1, read on the forward strand.
TGGTAATGAACTATTTACATGTTTATATCAGATCGCAATCGTAATGAGTTATTTATGCAGACTGTGGAAATCATCTGAACTATCGCCAGGCCTATTAGGTGGTAATAAATGGTATAAAATACCGACACAATTGTGTCGGTATTTTATACCATTTATTACAAGCTACCCAAGACACTATAACCCCACCCGATGGATCATCAGATGCAGCATTCTTCACCTGACCTCAACATTCTGACTATAAATACTCTCGTACCTTCCAACCCCAGGTAGATCCGTGTGTGACTTGAGAAAGCCCACTGTGTGGGTGAAACGTTGTCAATAAAGGATCACATTATACTGCATTTGTGTTTATATTTCCAGGCCTATTAGGTACCAGCATGACTTCAGGTGTGACTTTACACATAGACAGCTACCAACAGAACAGCTAAAAGAAAATAAGGATTTTTACCATATTTTTTTTATATTATTATAATCAAAAAGAAGCGCTAAGCCACAAGGACTATACAGCATTTTTTTTTTTTTTTTTTTTTTTAGAAAAACGGTAAATTCTTCAGAGATCGAGTCCCATACCCCCATTATTTGGTTCCATACCCCAAGGGATATGGACACCCCTGATTCAGCACCCCTGGGTTAGAGACTGAAATGGGATACGTAAGCTCAAGAAAAGATATACGTATTTAACCACAGAAAAGTTAAAGAATGATACGTGAGGCAACGAGGTGCTGGAAAAGACAGGAAACGTTCAGTTTTCAACGAATACCAGGCAGCTAGGGAAGGTTACCCCTCACGGAAGGTTCCTTGATGTTGGTGAGGGGCTCTTGATTTAGGGAATTGTATCTGTGCTCCAGTTCCCCAAATTAAGCCTGAATGCCTTCCACATCCCCCCCCCCCAGGCGCTGTATAATCCTCCGGGTTTAGCGCTTCCCCTTTGATTATAATAATAATAATAATAATAGGGAAGGTTAATCCAGGTGTCGATAAGACTGAAGTTAGTTTGGTGTACAGTTTTGCTTCTCGCCTTTGTGGCATTGCCACAGCGTTGAATAACATTATGTTACATGTAACTGCGTTGGCAAGGTTACATGTGGAAGATTGGTAGACAGCAACCATCCAGGGAAATACTGCCATCCTGTCGTGTGAGTGTGACGCGGAAGCCTGTTAAATGTTTTGCACTCTAGCAGGATTGCTAGTTCTTCCTTTCTCTCTCATGAACACGTAAGATGACAGGTCAGTCTTTCTGTCTCACAAGCACGTAAGATGACAGGTCAGTCTTTCTGTCTCACAAGCACGTAAGATGAGAGGTAAGTCTTAGATTTGTACATCCATTCAATATACCTATAACTTCACTTTCCTATTCTATGGTGGTAATCGAGGAATGCACGAGAAGGCAGAGAGAGAGAGAGAGAGAGAGAGAGAGAGATGCTTGTCTACCATCACTGATGACAGTCCCTGCTTCTGTCACCCACTTAACGGTAGCCCATGGCTAGAGGAGGTGTGTGCTACCCTGGGTGTGGGAGAGGGGTGTGGGCGGGGGTGTGGGTGGCCTGTGTAATATTGCTAGGGAGCAGAGAGGAGGACGGTCCATATCTCCCCACCAACACGAATCATGAACCAGAACACAGTGTACGCACCAGTCTGCTATCTCCTACCAGTATAATAACTCCCCAGTGTGGCTGTGTTTACTCCCCAGTGTTGTTGTACTCACCTATTTGTACTCACCTATATGTGGTTGCAGGGGTTGATTCATAGCTCCTGGCCCCGCCTCTTCACTGATTGCTACTAGGTCCTCTCTCTTCCTGCTCCATGAGCTTTATCATACCTCGCCTTAAAGCTATGTATGGTTCTTGCCTCCACTACTTCACTTTCTAGGCTGTTCCACGGCTTGACTACTCTATGACTGATTATTATTATTATTATAATCAAGGGGGAAGCGCTAAACCCGGAGGATTATACAGCGCCTGAGGGGGGGATGTGGAAGGCATTCAGGCTTAATTCGGGGAACTGGAGCAGAGATCCAATTCCCTAAATCAAGAGCCCTCACCAACATCAAGGAACCTTCCTTGAGGGAAAAACTCTATGACTGAAGAAATACTTCCTAACATCCCTTTGATTCATCTGAGTCTTCAACTTCCAATTGTGACCTCTTGTGTCTGTGTCCCATCTCTGGAACATCCCGTCTTTGTCCACCTCGTCTATTCCGCGCAGTATTTTGTATGTCGTTATCATGTCTCCCCTGACCCTCCTTGCCTCCAGTGTCGTAAGGCCGATTTCCCTCAACCTTTCTTCGTAGGACAATCCCCGTAGCTCTGGGAGGCAAGGAGGGTCAGGGGAGACATGATAACGACATATAAAATACTGCGCGGAATAGACGAGGTGGACAAAGACGGGATGTTCCAGAGATGGGACACAGACACAAGAGGTCACAATTGGAAGTTGAAGACTCAGATGAATCAAAGGGATGTTAGGAAGTATTTCTTCAGTCATAGAGTAGTCAAGCCGTGGAATAGCCTACCCAGTGCAGCTTTGTTTACTACTCAGTGTGGCTGTGTTTACTACCCAGTGTGGCTTTGTTTACTACCCAGTGTGGCTTTGTTTACTACTCAGTGTGGCTTTGCTTACTACCCAGTGTGGCTGTGTTTGCTCCCCAGTGTGGCTCTGTTGAACCCGGCAATTCACCCTCTCACCAACAATCAAAATATTCGTTGATCTCTAAAATAATGAGAGTGACAGAATGTAAATTGTTTGCCGGTCTCCTGTTTTGCGTGAATGCAAGAGGTTGGTCGTACCTTCCTGTTAGGAGGAGCGAGAGGAACGTGTCTGGAGGTGTGAGTTGCTGTGGTGAACGTGAATGGTTTTAATAACGTTCAGATGAATCTCTTCGTTGTTGCTCTAACGGTACATAGACTTTAGTGCCGCTTCGAGAAGCTGGATCACCAGCAGCAGGGCTGGACCTCTATCACCAAGAATGGATCACCAGCAGCAGGGTTGGACCACTAGTGTTAGGAATGAACCACTAGCACCAAGAACTGATCACCAGCACCAGGACTGGATCACCAGCAGCAGGTACAGAGCACCATGCGTGAGGAATTGACCATCTCCTAGCAAGGCTCAGGGACTGATCATCTCAAAACTACCCCTTCAACTGTCTCCAGTATTACATATGCCTGTGTTCGACTGAAGAAGTTTGTTGTGCGGGCTAAACGTCTTGGTAATAAAGATACCTAAACATTGCACTGTTTCATTCATCAGCAGGCACAGAGACTGTACCGTAACAATAATTATCACAGCAGGTGATGGAAGCTGGTCGCTGTGAGACACTCGTATTGTATCGTGACTTAAACGATGCAACTGTATATGTGTTGTGGGGAGAAGACTTGGCTTTGTCGTTCCTTACAATAAGCTTATTATAAGGATAGTACAAGCTTAGAACAAGCCTATTACAAGGTTAGTACAAGTTTAGTACCAAGTTGATAATGAACAGACTCGTCTCTAACTCCGCCCATTCACATCCAGCCCATCCCCTTCTGTACCCCCTCCACTCCTCCCCTGCATACTCCCTCCAGCACTCCATCCTCCCCTCCAGCACTCAATCACCCCCTCCACATCCCCTCAAACACTCCATCACCCCCTCCACACCACCTCCGGCAGCAACACAGCTCTCCTGGTGTGTGTAAAGGGAAGTGTATCTTCGTCTACACCCAACATCCGCATACTTCGCGCCCCTTTGTCTGGGCTTGTTGCTACCAGGGAAGGGGGAAAGGGGTAAATGGAAAGAGAGAGCTAGGAGAAGGTAAAGGGAGAGGGGTTTAAAGAGAGAGTAAGAGTATATAGCCCTTATGAGATTAACGGAATGAGCAGTTGTTAAAGATAAAGATCGTTATAATCATAACTACAATTTTTAAAAGGGTGGACCGATAAGACACCGAAAGGTCTCGGTCAGATGACCAAAAACTCCAGCTGTGGGTCATCTGACTACGACCCGCGTCGGGAAACACTTGTCCTGTTTCCTGACAAACCTTATACCTACCTACTACGACCCGCGTCGGGAAACACTTGTCCTGTTTCCTGACAAACCTTATACCTACCTACTTACCTACCTACCTACCTACCTACCCACCTACCTACCTACCAACCAACCAACCTACCTACCTACCAACCTACCTACCTACCTACCTACCTACCTACCTACCCACCTACCTACCTACCAACCTACCTACCTACCTACCTACCTACAACATATCTAACAAATCTTCACTCTCCTTTAACATATACAGTCAATAGCATATACGTGACATATACGTGGTCTAACATTGACATATCAAAGACCCATACCTATAAAAACCATATATTTAGTGCCACAACCGTAACAATTAAAAACCTATTAACTTCATATCGTGTGGGTCTTTACTTGGCACTAACAGAACACTGTCGTCCGCATACAACTTGACACTGATGAGTATGTCATTCACATAACATAGAAACAATAAGGGACCCAGAATACTACCTTGGGGAACTCCACATGCTATATCCATACTTAGGTTTAGGGGTGTCCATCGGTAGCTGGGTGGGAGTAGGGGATGGGTTTTGCTAGGGAAAGATGAGAAAAGGGGTGAGTTTTGCTAGAGATGGAGGGGAAGCAAGTGGGAGGTGTGTGGGTTAGAGTTCCATGTAGGGAGAAGAAGGACATAGAGGATCACTGTGAAGGCTGAATTAATGGAGGTGTCTTGAGGTAAGGTGTTGTTCCTGGGGATTATGTTACCTCACGAAACACGCTCAGTCAACTGTGTCACATTATACGTCTTGTCATGCAGTGACGCCTCAAGACAGTTAGTTGGCTATGCAGTGACGCCTCAAAATAGCTAGATGGCTATGCAGTGACGCCTCAAAATAGCTAGATGGCTATGCAGTGACGCCTCAAGACAGCTAGACGGAGAAGTTCGCTTATGGAAGTATGGGACATAGGAGAGGACAGGACGTTCATTACACTTGTTAAGGCAAACCTGGAGATAATATAACAACTCTCTCTCTCTCTCTCTCTCTCTCTCTCTCTCTCTCTCTCTCTCTCTCTCTCTCTCTCTCTCTCTCTCTTCTGATATATCTCATATATCAGAAATGGTGCCAGATCCAATACCGACCCTTAAGATGTATCGTGCATGTGTGTGTGTGTGTGTGTGTGTGTGTGTGCATGTGTGTGTGTGTGTGTGTGTGTGTGTGTGTGTGTGTGTGTGTCAGTAGACGCCCTGACGGGTAATAAACACATCCTGGCTCCACCCAAGGAGACATGATTGCAACTTTTCCTACACACGCCCCCGTGTGTACACGCTGTGTATACACGCTCTCACACGCACACATACATGTACGCCATTTATCATATAACCACCACATTCTGGCAGATGCAGTTTCACGTTCAGGTACGCTATCTGCCTAAGACTGTGTTCAAACTGCTTTTAAATCCCTAGCTATGGGAAGCTTCTCTTGTTTGCATCAAAAGACAGAGAAATATAGAGAATAAACATAAAACAGACAGAGAGGCAAGACGTGAGAGACATGCATAGACAGTATAAATATAAAAATAGACAGAAAAGATATATAAAGGCATTCTCAGAAAATAAAGAGGCAAAAACATTGTACACAAACACATAACCTAGTACATAAAAAACTACATATTGTACCTAAGTACGTCAGCCACACAGTGTACTCGAGTTCACGAACAATGCCACATAAGCCACAGCTTTTCCCCGCCGCAAATTGTGAATTCTCTCGCTGATCTCTAAACCCTGAAGGACAGGGACACGTCTGGCTGCTACATTCCCTTTCGCTTCCTGTGGCTAGGGTCATTTTTTCCGCCACGAAGCAATTAGGAACATGCGAGGGTCGTTCAGTATTATGGGACGACCCACTAGGGTAGTCCAGCGGCCCGTGACGACTCAGTAGGGTAGTCCAGCGGCCCGTGACGACTCAGTAGGGTAGTCACAGGCCACTAGTGACGACACATTAGAGTAGTCTAGTATCTGTGACAGCACACTAGGGTAGTCTAGTATCTGTGACAACACACTAGGGTAGTCTAGCATCCTGTGACAACACACTAGGGTAGTCTAGTATACTGTGACAGCACACTAGGGTAGTCTAGTATCCTGTGACAACACACTAGGGTAGTCTAGTATACTGTGACAGCACACTAGGGTAGTCTAGCATCCTGTGACAACACACTAGGGTAGTCTAGTATACTGTGACAGCACACTAGGGTAGTCTAGTATCCTGTGACAACACACTAGGGTAGTCTAGTATACTGTGACAACACACTAGGGTAGTCTAGTATCCTGTGACAACACACTAGGGTAGTCTAGTATCCTGTGACAACACACTAGGGTAGTCTAGTATCCTGTGACAACACACTAGGGTAGTCTGGTATCCTGTGACAACATACTAGGGAAATCTAGTATCTGTGACAGCACACTAGGGTAGTCTAGTATCCTGTGACAACACACTAGGGTAGTCTAGTATCCTGTGACAACACACTAGGGTAGTCTAGTATCCTGTGACAACACACTAGGGTAGTCTAGTATCCTGTGACAACACACTAGGGTAGTCTAGTATCTGTTAGAGCACACTAGGGTAGTCTAGTATCCTGTGACAGCACACTAAGGTAGTCTAGTATCCTGTGACAACACACTAGGGTAGTCTAGTATCCTGTGACAACACACTAGGGTAGTCTAGTATACTGTGACAACACACTAGGGTAGTCTAGTATCCTGTGACAACACACTAGGGTAGTCTAGTATCCTGTGACAACACACTAGGGTAGTCTAGTATACTGTGACAGCACACTAGGGTAGTCTAGTATCCTGTGACAACACACTAGGGTAGTCTAGTATCCTGTGACAACACACTAGGGTAGTCTAGTATCCTGTGACAACACACTAGGGTAGTCTAGTATCTGTTAGAGCACACTAGGGTAGTCTAGTATCCTGTGACAGCACACTAAGGTAGTCTAGTATCCTGTGACAACACACTAGGGTAGTCTAGTATCCTGTGACAACACACTAGGGTAGTCTAGTATACTGTGACAACACACTAGGGTAGTCTAGTATCCTGTGACAACACACTAGGGTAGTCTAGTATCCTGTGACAACACACTAGGGTAGTCTAGTATACTGTGACAGCACACTAGGGTAGTCTAGTATCCTGTGACAACACACTAGGGTAGTCTAGTATCCTGTGACAACACACTAGGGTAGTCTAGTATCCTGTGACAACACACTAGGGTAGTCTAGTATCTGTTAGAGCACACTAGGGTAGTCTAGTATCCTGTGACAGCACACTAAGGTAGTCTAGTATCCTGTGACAACACACTAGGGTAGTCTAGTATCCTGTGACAACACACTAGGGTAGTCTAGTATACTGTGACAACACACTAGGGTAGTCTAGTATCCTGTGACAACACACTAGGGTAGTCTAGTATCCTGTGACAACACACTAGGGTAGTCTAGTATACTGTGACAGCACACTAGGGTAGTCTAGTATCCTGTGACAACACACTAGGGTAGTCTAGTATACTGTGACAACACACTAGGGTAGTCTAGTATCAGTGACAGCACACTAGGGTAGTCTAGTTTCCTGTGACAACACACTAGGGTAGTCTAGTATCCTGTGACAACACACTAGGGTAGTTTAGTATCCTGTGACAACACACTAGGGTAGTCTAGTATCCTGTGACAACACACTAGGGTAGTCTAGTATCCTGTGACAACACACTAGGGTAGTCTAGTATCCTGTGACAACACACTAGGGTAGTCTAGTATCCTGTGACAACACATTAGGGTAGTCTAGTATACTGTGACAGCACACTAGGGTAGTCTAGTATACTGTGACAGCACACTAGGGTAGTCTAGTATCCTGTGACAACACACTAGGGTAGTCTAGTATACTGTGACAACACACTAGGGTAGTCTAGTATCAGTGACAGCACACTAGGGTAGTCTAGTATCCTGTGACAACACACTAGGATAGTCTAGTATACTGTGACAACACACTAGGGTAGTCTAGTATCCTGTGACAACACACTAGGGTAGTCTAGTATCCTGTGACAACACACTAGGGTAGTCTAGTATCCTGTGACAACACTCTAGGGTAGTCTAGTATACTGTGACAACACACTAGGATAGTCTAGTATCCTGTGACAACACACTAGGATAGTCTAGTATACTGTGACAACACACTAGGGTGATCTAATATCCCTTGACGACCCCAAGAGTAATTTAGCAGTCTTTCTCTCGTTGTCTAATAGTCCTGTATCACTCTCCTGTACTCTCTCCTCTGTCTTGTCTTACTCTTTCCTTTCCTCCTCTATCTCTCCCTCCCTTTCTTCTCCTCCTCCTCCTCCTCCTTCCTAGCAGTGATTTACCAACGACTGGCGACAGCATCAGCGACACTCTCCTGGCCCAGTTTCCATGCTCCATTAAAGACTTCACGTCTATAAAGGGAGAAAGTGAGAGACCTTGGTGATCTCTCTCGTCCACTCACTTCCCGGAGAGACATATAACATCAACTGAGAGACACATGTACCAAAAATAAAAAAAATAGGGTGGAGCTGTTGAAAAACAATATCGATTTTTTAACGTGTGTGTGTATACCGGGGATACTACCCTGCAGTAGTGGTATGCCCGGGGATACTACCCTGCAGTAGTGGTATGCCCGGGGATACTACCCTGCAGTAGTGGTATGCCCGGGGATACTACCCTGCAGTAGTGGTATGCCCGGGGATACTACCCTGCAGTAGTGGTATGCCAGGGGATACTACCCTGCAGTAGTGGTATGCCCGGGGATACTACCCTGCAGTAGTGCTATGCCCGGGGATACTACCCTGCAGTAGTGGTATGCCAGGGGATACTACCCTGCAGTAGTGGTATGCCAGGGGATACTACCCTGCAGTAGTGGTATGCCCGGGGATACTACCCTGCAGTAGTGGTATGCCAGGGGATACTACCCTGCAGTAGTGGTATGCCAGGGGATACTACCCTGCAGTAGTGGTATGCCCGGGGAACATCCTTAAATAGGGGTTTTAGGGCTAAAATATGAAGGGGATTTCTTTGTATTCTGAAAAACTCAAGCCTGATGGTTCCCAGGCCCTGGATGACCCCGATGGTTTACCGCTTTCCACTCTACAACAATAATAATAAGAAGAAGAAGTATGCCAGGTGAATTGAAGTGACTTGTTCCACAGGTGAAAGTGTTGGTAACCTGCTCTCTGCCTCTCTAGGCCACTTCACTCTAGAACCTATTAGGTTAGAACCTGACTATCAGCCTAGAAGAACCAGCTAGTGTTCTAGAAGCAGCCTAGGGAAACTAACAGTTCGACAGCAACTGTCCAGGTAGGTACTACCATTCTGTCATGTGTGAAACAAAAGCCTGTTAAATGTTTTGCACTCTGGCAGGAGTGCTGGACTTACTCTTTATGTTTCAAGAACACGTAAGATGACAGGTAAATCTTTCAAGCTTCTACTTACATTCAGTACTCACGTGTACCTTGATTATCCTAGGAGATTCAAGGTTATTCTGGGTAATCCTAGATGATTCAAGGTTATTCTAGGTTATCCTAGGCGATTCAAGGTTATCCTAGGTAATTCAAAGTTATTCTGGTTTATCCTAGGTGATTCAAGGTTATTCTAGGTTATCCTAGGTGATTCAAAGTTATTCTGGGTTATCCTAGGTGATTCAAGGTTATTCTGAGTAATCATAGATGATTCAAGGTTATTCTAGGTTATCCTAGGTGATTCAAGGTTATCTTGAGTTATCTTTGGCTGCTAAGTTTTCTAAACAAGGGAAAATCTAGAATTATCAAAAAATAAGTTAAGTGCCCCAAGGCAATGTGCTGACGCCTCTACTGTTTATCCTCATGATAGATAAACCTTAAAACGCTAGCAACAACTTCGTATCATAGCAGATAGATAAAAATACGCTAACCATAGCTTTCTATCATAGCAGACATAGATAAAAATACTACCCTCACTTTCGTACCATAGAAAATATAGATAAAAACACTAGACATAGCTTCGTATCATCTTCACGGACGATAACAAACTGAACATGAGAGTCACATCTGTAGAAGACACTAACAAAACTGCAAGCAAATATCAACAAAGTATTTCAGTGAGATATTGAAAATAGCTTAATGTTCAATGGTGACAAATTTCAGCTCCTCAGATAAGGAAAATATGAAGAACTCAATGTGATGAATGGTTTGAAAAACCGACAAGTTGAAGATTGAGACACTTATGCAGCATATGGGAATCTTTATTCAGGAAACGTTTCGCCACACATTCTACAAGATTGATGGACTGAACACATCGACTCCAGGTTGAGGGACTGATTACCTCATTCTCCTCCTCCTTACGCCTTCCTCTTTGTATTGGACTGATGAAGCCACTGTGTGGCGAAACGTTTCCTGAATAAAGATTCCCATATGCTGCATAAGTGTCTCAATCTTCATCATGAAGAACTCAAAAGGGCACTGGATACAAAAGACGGGAGGCGCGTCTCACTGGCCTAAAGGAAAATGTGAAAGAACTGGGCAAAGAAAACACATTAAAGAATTTGTCACGATAACTAGAAAAAAATGACAGGTAGGTAATGAGAACTTTCAAAAATGTTGCATAAGTGTCTCATTCTTCGACATAAATAATACCATTGGTGACACTCTTCCAGTCACTTGTGCTCTCCCGTACAGAATATTGTTCAGTGTTGAAAGTTACATTCGATAAATTAGACACATGTGCAACTCTTGGGTATCTTTATTGAGGAAACGTTTCGCCACACAGTGGCTTCATCAGTCCATATTCAAGATTGATGGACTGACCACATCGACTCAAGGTTGAGGGACTGATTACCTCATTCTCCTCCTGTTCTTCAAGATTCTCCTTTGTATGGACTGATGAAGCCACTGTGTGGCGAAACGTTTCCTCAATAAAGATACCCAAGAGTTGCACATGTGTCTAATTTATCAACATGTCGGTTCTCTGAACCATTCATCTACAAAGTTACATTAACAACAGGAGAGACAGCAGAGCAAGAACAGATACAGAGATTATTTACTGCCCACCTGGAGCCAATAAAACAAAAACAGAAATAATAAATAACAGAGAATCGTCTGTTGAAGGAATTGTTTGTAAGTTGATCTGTGAGGGATACCATCCTTGAGGTCGGTGCGGAGGACAGGACATACCAAGAACTGGTTCGGTTAGTTTTTCCTCCTTCCTCACCTCGGCTTGATGCCAATCTTTCCTGGCTGTCACCTGAGCAGCTATGCTGTTGTTGCTTGCAACTCGCACACAAGTATGTTATGAATCATAGAGGCACTGACACGGGGATACCTGCACTCTATCTGTGAATCTGTACCACTATACTTCCAGGTCTTGACTACACTACCAATCCGGCCTTGCTTCCTTGTTGAGTGCCCCCACAGCCATCACAGCCTGGTTGATCTAGCACTTGCTGGAGGTAGTGATCCAGTGTGTTCTTTCAAACTTCTACACTTGCTCTAGCAATATTTTTACTGCCTACTGGAAGCAGGTAGAAGAGTCTTGGACGGATCACGGATGTTGACACAGTGTTCTCATATTATCCCCACAGCGCCTCTGCTTTTCACTGGGTCTGTTTTGTACCTCCTCCCATATCTCTCCAGTAAGTTGTTTTGGTAGTGTGTAGACATGGGGCCGGGCCTTCAAGTGACTTACAGATGCATATTTCCAGGTATCTCTCTCTTCTACGCTCCAGAGAGTACATTCCCTGTACTCTGAGGCATTCTTTGCAGCTTAAGTGTTTTATTGACTCTATGCTGTAGTAAGTAAATGGAAATAAGAGGAATGGGGATCAATAAAGATGAGAATGAAGGTGCTTAATAATAGAGAATTAGCAGAAAAGGTGATACAAGGGAGAGTGAAGTTGAGGATTAATTAGGGACTGAAAGACATCAAGGATAATCAGAAATAGTGAAGAACGGATGATGACATACTGTCATCACTAAGATACTTGACTCACATACTATCATCACTAAGACACTTGACTCACATACTGTCATCACTAAGATACTTGACTCACATACTATCATCACTAAGACACTTGACTCACATACTGTCATCACTAAGACACTTGACTCACATACTATCATCACTAAGATACTTGACTCACATACTGTCATCACTAAGACACTTGACTCACATACTGTCATCACTAAGATACTTGACTCACATACTATCATCACTAAGACACTTGACTCACATACTATCATCACTAAGATACTTGACTCACATACTGTCATCACTAAGACACTTGACTCACATACTGTCACCACTAAGACACTTGACTCACATACTGTCATCACTAAGACACTTGACTCACATACTGTCACCACTAAGACACTTGACTCACATACTGTCATCACTAAGATACTTGACTCACATACTGTCATCACTAAGACACTTGACTCACATACTGTCACCACTAAGACACTTGACTCACATACTGTCATCACTAAGATACTTGACTCACATACTGTCATCACTAAGATACTTGACTCACATACTATCATCACTAAGACACTTGACTCACATACTGTCATCACTAAGACACTTGACTCACATACTATCATCACTAAGACACTTGACTCACATACTGTCACCACTAAGACACTTGACTCACATACTGTCATCACTAAGACACTTGACTCACATACTATCATCACTAAGACACTTGACTCACATACTATCATCACTAAGACACTTGACTCACATACTGTCATCACTAAGACACTTGACTCACATACTGTCATCACTAAGACACTTGACTCACATACTATCATCACTAAGACACTTGACTCACATACTGTCATCACTAAGACACTTGACTCACATACTGTCATCACTAAGACACTTGACTCACATACTGTCATCACTAAGACACTTGACTCACATACTGTCATCACTAAGACACTTGACTCACATACTGTCATCACTAAGACACTTGACTCACATACTGTCATCACTAAGGCACTTGACTCACATACTGTCATCACTAAGACACTTGACTCACATACTGTCATCACTAAGACACTTGACTCACATACTATCATCACTAAGACACTTGACTCACATACTGTCATCACTAAGGCACTTGACTCACATACTGTCATCACTAAGACACTTGACTCACATACTGTCATCACTAAGACACTTGACTCACATACTGTCGTCACTAAGACACTTGACTCACATACTGTCGTCACTAAGACACTTGACTCACATACTGTCATCACTAAGACACTTGACTCACATACTGTCGTCACTAAGACACTTGACTCACATACTGTCACCACTAAGACACTTGACTCACATACTGTCATCACTAAGACACTTGACTCACATACTGTCGTCACTAAGACACTTGACTCACATACTGTCACCACTAAGACACTTGACTCACATACTGTCATCACTAAGACACTTGACTCACATACTATCATCACTAAGACACTTGACTCACATACTGTCACCACTAAGACACTTGACTCACATACTGTCATCACTAAGACACTTGACTCACATACTGTCACCACTAAGACACTTGACTCACATACTGTCACCACTAAGACACTTGACTCACATACTGTCATCACTAAGACACTTGACTCACATACTGTCATCACTAAGACACTTGACTCACATACTATCATCACTAAGACACTTGACTCACATACTGTCACCACTAAGACACTTGACTCACATACTGTCATCACTAAGACACTTGACTCACATACTGTCATCACTAAGACACTTGACTCACATACTATCATCACTAAGACACTTGACTCACATACTGTCATCACTAAGACACTTGACTCACATACTGTCATCACTAAGACACTTGACTCACATACTATCATCACTAAGACACTTGACTCACATACTGTCATCACTAAGACACTTGACTCACATACTGTCACCACTAAGACACTTGACTCACATACTGTCATCACTAAGACACTTGACTCACATACTGTCATCACTAAGACACTTGACTCACATACTGTCACCACTAAGACACTTGACTCACATACTGTCACCACTAAGACACTTGACTCACATACTGTCACCACTAAGACACTTGACTCACATACTGTCATCACTAAGACACTTGACTCACATACTGTCACCACTAAGACACTTGACTCACATACTGTCACCACTAAGACACTTGACTCACATACTGTCATCACTAAGACACTTGACTCACATACTGTCACCACTAAGACACTTGACTCACATACTGTCGTCACTAAGGCACTTGACTCACATACTGTCATCACTAAGGCACTTGACTCACATACTGTCACCACTAAGACACTTGACTCACATACTGTCACCACTAAGACACTTGACTCACATACTGTCATCACTAAGACACTTGACTCACATACTGTCATCACTAAGACACTTGACTCACATACTATCATCACTAAGACACTTGACTCACATACTGTCATCACTAAGACACTTGACTCACATACTGTCACCACTAAGACACTTGACTCACATACTGTCATCACTAAGACACTTGACTCACATACTGTCATCACTAAGACACTTGACTCACATACTATCATCACTAAGACACTTGACTCACATACTGTCACCACTAAGACACTTGACTCACATACTGTCATCACTAAGACACTTGACTCACATACTGTCATCACTAAGACACTTGACTCACATACTATCATCACTAAGACACTTGACTCACATACTGTCACCACTAAGACACTTGACTCACATACTGTCATCACTAAGGCACTTGACTCACATACTGTCACCACTAAGACACTTGACTCACATACTGTCACCACTAAGACACTTGACTCACATACTGTCATCACTAAGACACTTGACTCACATACTGTCATCACTAAGACACTTGACTCACATACTATCATCACTAAGGCACTTGACTCACATACTGTCATCACTAAGACACTTGACTCACATACTGTCATCACTAAGACACTTGACTCACATACTGTCATCACTAAGGCACTTGACTCACATACTGTCATCACTAAGACACTTGACTCACATACTGTCATCACTAAGACACTTGACTCACATACTGTCATCACTAAGACACTTGACTCACATACTGTCATCACTAAGACACTTGACTCACATACTGTCATCACTAAGACACTTGACTCACATACTGTCATCACTAAGACACTTGACTCACATACTGTCATCACTAAGACACTTGACTCACATACTGTCATCACTAAGACACTTGACTCACATACTGTCATCACTAAGACACTTGACTCACATACTGTCATCACTAAGACACTTGACTCACATACTGTCATCACTAAGACACTTGACTCACATACTGTCATCACTAAGACACTTGACTCACATACTGTCATCACTAAGACACTTGACTCACATACTATCATCACTAAGACACTTGACTCACATACTGTCATCACTAAGACACTTGACTCACATACTGTCATCACTAAGACACTTGACTCACATACTGTCATCACTAAGACACTTGACTCACATACTGTCATCACTAAGACACTTGACTCACATACTGTCATCACTAAGACACTTGACTCACATACTGTCATCACTAAGACACTTGACTCACATACTGTCATCACTAAGACACTTGACTCACATACTGTCATCACTAAGACACTTGACTCACATACTGTCATCACTAAGACACTTGACTCACATACTGTCATCACTAAGACACTTGACTCACATACTGTCATCACTAAGACACTTGACTCACATACTGTCATCACTAAGACACTTGACTCACATACTGTCATCACTAAGACACTTGACTCACATACTGTCATCACTAAGACACTTGACTCACATACTGTCATCACTAAGACACTTGACTCACATACTGTCATCACTAAGACACTTGACTCACATACTGTCATCACTAAGACACTTGACTCACATACTGTCATCACTAAGACACTTGACTCACATACTATCATCACTAAGACACTTGACTCACATACTATCATCACTAAGACACTTGACTCACATACTATCATCACTAAGACACTTGACTCACATACTATCATCACTAAGACACTTGACTCACATACTGTCATCACTAAGGCACTTGACTCACATACTGTCATCACTAAGACACTTGACTCACATACTATCATCACTAAGACACTTGACTCACATACTGTCATCACTAAGACACTTGACTCACATACTATCATCACTAAGACACTTGACTCACATACTGTCATCACTAAGACACTTGACTCACATACTGTCATCACTAAGGCACTTGACTCACATACTATCATCACTAAGGCACTTGACTCACATACTGTCATCACTAAGACACTTGACTCACATACTGTCATCACTAAGACACTTGACTCACATACTGTCATCACTAAGACACTTGACTCACATACTGTCATCACTAAGACACTTGACTCACATACTGTCATCACTAAGACACTTGACTCACATACTGTCATCACTAAGGCACTTGACTCACATACTATCATCACTAAGGCACTTGACTCACATACTGTCATCACTAAGACACTTGACTCACATACTGTCATCACTAAGACACTTGACTCACATACTGTCATCACTAAGACACTTGACTCACATACTGTCATCACTAAGACACTTGACTCACATACTGTCATCACTAAGACACTTGACTCACATACTATCATCACTAAGACACTTGACTCACATACTATCATCACTAAGACACTTGACTCACATACTGTCATCACTAAGATACTTGACTCACATACTGTCATCACTAAGACACTTGACTCACATACTGTCATCAGTAAGGCACTTGACTCACATACTGTCATCACTAAGACACTTGACTCACATACTGTCATCACTAAGACACTTGACTCACATACTGTCACCACTAAGACACTTGACTCACATACTATCATCACTAAGACACTTGACTCACATACTGTCATCACTAAGGCACTTGACTCACATACTGTCATCACTAAGGCACTTGACTCACATACTGTCATCACTAAGGCATTTGACTCACATACTGTCATCACTAAGGCACTTGACTCACATACTGTCATCACTAAGGCACTTGACTCACATACTGTCATCACTAAGGCACTTGACTCACATACTGTCATCACTAAGGCACTTGACTCACATACTGTCATCACTAAGTCACTTGACTCACATACTGTCATCACTAAGGCACTTGACTCACATACTGTCATCACTAAGGCACTTGACTCACATACTGTCGTCACTAAGGCACTTGACTCACATACTGTCATCACTAAGGCACTTGACTCACATACTGTCATCACTAAGACACTTGACTCACATACTGTCATCACTAAGGCACTTGACTCACATACTGTCGTCACTAAGACACTTGACTCACATACTGTCACCACTAAGGCACTTGACTCACATACTGTCATCACTAAGACACTTGACTCACATACTATCATCACTAAGACACTTGACTCACATACTGTCATCACTAAGACACTTGACTCACATACTATCATCACTAAGACACTTGACTCACATACTATCATCACTAAGACACTTGACTCACATACTATCATCACTAAGACACTTGACTACTGTCACATACTTGATCATCACTACTAAGACACTTGACTCACATACTGTCATCACTAAGACACTTGACTAAGGCACTGACTAAGACACATCACATACTCATCACTAAGTCACTTGACTCACATACTGTCATCACTAAGACACTTGACTCACATACTGTCATCACTAAGGCACTTGACTCACATACTGTCATCACTAAGACACTTGACTCACATACTGTCATCACTAAGACACTTGACTCACATACTGTCATCACTAAGACACTTGACTCACATACTGTCATCACTAAGACACTTGACTCACATACTGTCATCACTAAGACACTTGACTCACATACTGTCATCACTAAGACACTTGACTCACATACTGTCATCACTAAGACACTTGACTCACATACTGTCATCACTAAGACACTTGACTCACATACTGTCATCACTAAGACACTTGACTCACATACTGTCATCACTAAGACACTTGACTCACATACTGTCATCACTAAGACACTTGACTCACATACTGTCATCACTAAGACACTTGACTCACATACTGTCATCACTAAGGCACTTGACTCACATACTGTCGTCACTAAGACACTTGACACTTGACTCACATACTGTCATCACTAAGACACTTGACTCACATACTGTCATCACTAAGGCACTTGACTCACATACTGTCATCACTAAGACACTTGACTCACATACTGTCATCACTAAGACACTTGACTCACATACTGTCATCACTAAGACACTTGACTCACATACTGTCATCACTAAGACACTTGACTCACATACTGTCACCACTAAGGCACTTGACTCACATACTGTCATCACTAAGACACTTGACTCACATACTGTCATCACTAAGACACTTGACTCACATACTGTCATCACTAAGACACTTGACTCACATACTGTCATCACTAAGACACTTGACTCACATACTGTCATCACTAAGACACTTGACTCACATACTATCATCACTAAGACACTTGACTCACATACTGTCATCACTAAGACACTTGACTCACATACTATCATCACTAAGACACTTGACTCACATACTGTCATCACTAAGACACTTGACTCACATACTGTCATCACTAAGACACTTGACTCACATACTGTCATCACTAAGACACTTGACTCACATACTGTCATCACTAAGACACTTGACTCACATACTGTCATCACTAAGACACTTGACTCACATACTGTCATCACTAAGACACTTGACTCACATACTGTCATCACTAAGACACTTGACTCACATACTGTCATCACTAAGACACTTGACTCACATACTGTCATCACTAAGACACTTGACTCACATACTGTCATCACTAAGACACTTGACTCACATACTGTCATCACTAAGACACTTGACTCACATACTGTCATCACTAAGACACTTGACTCACATACTGTCATCACTAAGACACTTGACTCACATACTGTCATCACTAAGACACTTGACTCACATACTGTCATCACTAAGACACTTGACTCACATACTGTCATCACTAAGACACTTGACTCACATACTGTCATCACTAAGACACTTGACTCACATACTGTCACCACTAAGGCACTTGACTCACATACTATCACCACTAAGACACTTGACTCACATACTGTCACCACTAAGACACTTGACTCACATACTGTCATCACTAAGGCACTTGACTCACATACTGTCATCACTAAGGCACTTGACTCACATACTGTCATCACTAAGGCACTTGACTCACATACTGTCATCACTAAGGCACTTGACTCACATACTGTCATCACTAAGACACTTGACTCACATACTGTCATCACTAAGACACTTGACTCACATACTGTCATCACTAAGACACTTGACTCACATACTGTCACCACTAAGGCACTTGACTCACATACTATCACCACTAAGACACTTGACTCACATACTGTCACCACTAAGACACTTGACTCACATACTGTCACCACTAAGACACTTGACTCACATACTGTCATCACTAAGGCACTTGACTCAGAAATCAGAGAAAGGGGAATTAATATACAATTTGTTATGGATTCCGTCACAGAGTGAATTACTCCTTCGTGATAAAGTTGATAATTTAGACAAAGTACCTTGAAGGGATATGTAGAATATAACTTTGGTATATATTTGAGTCTAACATTAGGAATAATATCAGGAGATAATTAAATTATGAAAGTGATTATCATAGGAATGCAATTTGAAGCCTGAGTAGATCTGTCAGTCACTATGATAACATGAACTTAGATAAGCATGTCTGTGCTGCAGCTTGCAGTGTCTGTGCTGCAACTTGCAGTGTCTGTGCTGCAACTTGCAGTGTCTGTGCTGCAACTTGCAGTGTCTGTGCTGCAACTTGCAGTGTATGTGCTGCAACTTGCAGTGTCTGCGCTGCAATCTGCAGTGTAAACAGACTGATTAATGCTCAGTAATAATCCACATGGAGACAGAGACTCAGAAGATTAATTCTTCTGTATATTTCGATCCCCTTCAAGGATCCTCTTCAGCAGATGCATAAGTGAAATGAAAACAAGAATATCTAGTGAAGGTTACACCTCACCTGATACACGTGAGTGAGGACACTGTTTACTGTTGTAGTAACCAGACATAAGTTGATTACAAGTGTTGATGGTAATTTGGCAGACGCATAGACTGCCTTACGTTATAGTAGCCAGACTTGGACTCGATTACAAGTATTTCTGGCAGTTTAACATGCACAGAGATGCTGATCAGACTTACAGCATAGTATGTGGTGCTCCTAATGGTCGCTTTCTTGAACAATATGTTCATAATTGTACAATTATTGAGGAATATAGAGATAGAGAGTATAGTAATATATGTGGTATGTCAAGGCATATTATTAATGAAAATAAGATACCAAACACTTTAGGCAAATATCCTAAATTTCCCTGTAAGAGGTGAAACATGGAGTGTAAATAATATATATCGAGATGGACTCCTGTTAACCATTTTTGGGGGCCTGGTTTTTAGGCCTATTATGTATCCATTAAGGCTGCATGTAACTTGTACACCACTGCGATAATATAAACCCTGATATAGAGAGTGGCGAGGGTAGTAAGATGATGGGAGGGAAGGAGGGGGGGGGAGACACAAGTAGGGTGTGAGATAAAACGATGGAGAGAAGGAGGGAGGGAAAGAGAAAGAGGGACACTTGCATAACACCGAGAGAGAGTTACTGTTACAGTAAACACACACACACACACACACGACAGCATCCTTTAACGTCACATCGACGGATGTTACGACGCCTGAGCGTCACAGACGTCACAGTAAACCAGGGAAGGAGTGTGATGTCAACACCTGTGAGACATCAGTGAGGGGGTAATCCCCCTCCTTATCACCCCTCCCCTTCACCCCCTCACCTCTTCCTCTGTGAAGTCTCAGAAGCAGGAGTTGTGACCATGTATGTTAGTGTGAGTCACTCGTAACTCCCCCCTAGTGTAGGTGGCTGGCTCTCTCTCTCTCTCTATCCCCTGACGCCGCTGCTGAATAACCCATACGGATTTAGTGAATGTTTTGACTATAATACTACTACTACTACTACTAATAATAATAATAATAATAATAATAATAATAATAATAATAATAATTTAACAACAATGAATCTTGCTATACCTGGAGTATACTTAAAGAGGTATACTCCAGGTATAGCAAAATTCATTGTTGTTATTACATTATTATTATTATTATTATTATTATACCTTTTCTTGAAACTGTGTAACTGTTGTCGGCTTCCATCTTTCTCCCTTTGTACTTGGTAATCAATCCCTATCAATAAATGGTGTTTAGAGCTTATCTAATGGCCTTTAAGCCTGTCCACTACTCGAATGTCATTAAGGCTTGTTTGTTGGTTAATGGTATTTAAAGTCTACCGCACAAGTATCTAGCACGTCGTTATTATGTCTCCCTTAGTTCTCCTCCCTTTCAAAAGTTGATAATTTCGCTTCATTTAATCTCCCATTCACAGCTCACGCTCGTCAGCTATGGGACTAGTCTGGTTGCAAACCTTTGGACCGTTTAGGGTATCTAAATGTGCGTGTATGTGTGTGAGAGACGGAAATTACTGAGATACACCCATCCATGCAGTGTCACGCCCCTTACACACAGACAGATGCACAAATTGGTAAAGGGAGAGGGGACAAGGACAGGGAGAGAGAGAGAGAGAGAGAGAGAGAGAGAGAGAGAGAGAGACTGCTTGACAGGGTAGAGAAAAGAGCAAGACGTCTCATCTCTCGCCTAGACCCATCTTGGATAGATCTGTCATTTCAGCAGAGCCTTCAACATAGGAGGGATGTGGGTGGCCTTACTGTTATGTACAAGGCCAATACTGTCAAAGTACCACACTTGGATCCACTTCGAGGACAGCGTGAAGTAAGCTTCTATACCACAAGACGGGCAGCCAGCAGCAACTTCACTCTGGCTGTACCCTTCTCCAGAACATCACTCCATCTGAGATACCTGGTTACCTGGAGGTTACCTGGTTACCTGGAGATTATTCCGGGGATCAACGCCCCCGCGGCCCGGTCCATGACCAGGCCTCCCGATGGATCAGGGTCTGATCAACTAGGCTGTTACTGCTGGCCGCACGCAGTCCAACGTACGAGCCACAGCCCGGCTGATCCGGCACTGACTTTAGGTATCTGTCCAGCTCTCTCTTGAAGGCAGCCAGGGGTTTATTGGCAATTCCCCTAATGCTTGATTGGAGGCTGTTGAACAGTCTTGGGCCCCGGACACTTACGGTGTTTTCCCTTAGTGTACCAATGGCGCCCCTACTTTTTATTGGGGGCATTTTGCATCGCCTGCCCAGTCTTTTACTTTCGTAGGGAGTGATTTCTGTGTGCAGATTTGGGACCATTCCTTCCAAGATTTTCCAAGTGTAGATTATGATATATCTCTCCCTCCTGCGTTCCAACGAGTACAAGTCAAGTGCTTCCAAGCGTTCCCAGTAGCTAAGGTGCTTGACAGAACTTATACGTGCAGTAAAGGATCTCTGTACACTCTCTAGATCTGTAATTTCACCTGCTTTGAATGGAGATGTTAATGTACAGCAGTATTCCAGCCTAGAAAGAACAAGTGATTTGAAAAGGATCATCAATGGCTTGGCAACTCTCATTTTGAACGTTCTCATTATCCATCCTATCATTTTCTTTGCACGTGCGATCGTGGCACTGTTGTGATCCTTGAAAGTGAGATCCTCAGACATTACTACTCCCAGGTCTCTTACATTATTTTTCCGCTCTATTGTATGGCCAGAGTCTGTAGTATACTCTGTTCTAGTTATTATCTCCTCCAGTTTTCCATAACAGAGTAGTTGGAATTTGTCCTCATTGAACATCGTATTGCTTACCGTTGCCCACTGGAAAACTTTGTTTATATCTTCTTGGAGGTTAACTGCGTCCTCAGCAGATGACAGCCTCATGCAGATCCTAGTATCATCCGCAAAGGATGATACGGTGCTGTGATGTATATCTCTGTCTATGTCTGATATGAGGATAAGGAATAAGATGGGGGCGAGTACTGTGCCTAGTGGAACAGAGCTCTTCACTATGGCAGCCTCCGATTTAACTCTGTTGACCACTACTCTTTGTGTTCGATTTGTTAGGAAGTTGAAGATCCATCTCCCCACTTTCCCAGTTATTCCTTTAGCACGTATTTTATGGGCTATTTCACCATGATCGCATTTGTCAAATGCTTTTGCAAAGTCTGTGTATATTACATCTGCATTCTGATTTTCTTCCAGTGCATCCAAGGCCATGGCATAGTGATCCAGTAGTTGTGAGAGGCAGGAGCGACCTGCCCTGAACCCATGTTGCCCTGGATTGTGCAGATTTTGGGAATCCAGGTGATTTGCAATCCTGCTTCTTAGCACTCTTTCAAAGATTTTTATGATGTGGGACGTCAGAGCTATTGCTCTATAGTTCTTAGCTAATGCTTTGCTGCCACCTTTATGGAGTGGGGCTATATCCGTTGTTTTAAGTGACTGGAATTTCACCCATGTCCAAGCTCCTCCTCCGTAGTGTACTTAGGGCACGCGAGAGGAGTTTCTTGCAGTTCTTAATGAAAACAGAGCTCCACGAGTCTGGGCCCGGGGCTGAGTGCATAGGCATGTTCTCAATGGATTTTTCGAAATCTATCGGAGTTAGGGTAATGTCAGAAATCTGGCATGCATTTATGGAGTTTTGAGGCTCATTCATGAAGAAATCATTTGGGTCGTCGATCCTCAGACCGATTAGTGGTTCACTAAACACAGAGTCGTACTGGGATTTCAATATTTCACTCATTTCCTTGTTGTCATCTGTGTAAGTCCCATCCTGTCTGAGTAAGGGCCCGATACTAGATGTGGCATTTGCCTTGTTTTTGGCATATGAAAAGAAATGTTTTGAATTTCTTTCAATTTCACTAATAGCTTTAAGCTCCTCCTGCCTCTCCTGGTTCCTGTAAGAGTCATTTAACTTAAGTTCAATAGTTTCCACTTCCTTGGTCAGTGCCTCCTTTCGTGTATCAGATATTCTAGCACTCCTGAGGAGCTCAGCGACTCTTTGTCGTCTTCTGTAGAGGGAGCGTCTTTCTCTCTCCACTTTACTCCTGTTCTTCTTCTTTCTTAGGGGAATATGCCTAGAACATGCTTCAGCTGCCAGGAAGTTGATCCTTTCAAGGCACTGGTTTGGATCCATGTCATTTAAGACATCTTCCCAACATGTTTCGTTTAGGACATGGTTTACCTGGTCCCAGTTCATGTTCTTGTTGTTGAAGTTGTACTTTGTGAAGACACCTTCACAGGTACATGCATTCTGCTGATCAGGACTCCTATGCATGTATGTCTGGACTTCGATTAGGTTGTGATCGGAATTAGTTGTTTTTGATATTCTTATGTCTCTTATCAGGTCCTCATTATTTGTGAAGATAAGGTCAAGTGTGTTTTCTAGTGTTGTTGGCTCCACTATCTGCTGGCTTAAGGTGTGTTTTTCACAGAGACTTAGTAGCTCATGTGTGTGTGACCTTTCATCTGCGCTACCTCCGGAGATTGTTTCAGCTATAACATTATTTGCTACATTCTTCCATTTTGTATGCCTTAGGTTGAAATCACCAAGCAGTAGTATGGAACACATTCGTACAGCATAATGATGTCAACGAGATAAAGTCAGTTGATCAAATGAAAATGTTGGCCCACAGATGGCTCCAACTTCATCCAACTTTATTATGTATGTCTCATAATAAAAATGCTTTCGAATGAGCTGATGTAGGTAACAGCTCTTAGCTTGTCAATAAAGTTAGGAATCCTTAACCTGTAAATAGCTTGTCAATAAAGCTAGGGATCCTTAACCTTGTCAAACCCTGTGTAAGAGAGAGAGAGAGAGAGAGAGAGAGAGAGAGAGAGAGAGAGAGAGAGAGAGAGAGAGAGAGAGAGAGAGAGAGAGAGAGAGAGAGAGAGAGAGAGAGAGAGAGAGAGAGAGAGAGAGAGAGAGAGAGAGAGAGAGAGAGAGAGAGAGAGAGAGAGAGAAAGAGAGAGTAGTAAAGTCAGTCAATTATCCCAATAGGCGAATAAAAACGACAACAACAGTCAGAGAAAACGGGACCCTTTAAACCGCCACAGAAAACGTGGCAGTTCGATGCTCTTTTCAGAAAACGAGATTTTTAAAGGTTCTTTAAATCACAGGAAAATATACTTTAATAATTTTTAAGTGCCTAAAATATTTCTAAGTATTTTAATGTCCAAATTATCTCTTGGACTTTAAATAACAAGGAGATAAGTAAGCGTTTTATGTCCAGTTTATATATGACGTTGGTTTGTTAAATGAGGTTTAAAGCCTGTCTACTGCAAGAAGGTCGTTAAAGCTCGTTCATTGTTTAATGGGATTTAAAGCCTATCTACTACATTAGGGTCATTAAAGATGCATGTCACTTATTCACCGCCAGACAACAACTGTATTTACACCATGACGACTGTATTTACACCATGACGACTGTATTTACACCATGACGACTGTATTTACACCATGACGACTGTATTTACACCATGACAACTGTATTTACACCATGACAACTGTATTTACACCATGACAACTGTATTTACACCATGACAACTGTATTTACACCATGACAACTGTATTTACAGCATGACAACTGTATTTACACCATGACAACTATATTTACACCATGACGACTGTATTTACACCATGACAACTGTATTTACACCATGACAACTGTATTTACACCATGACAACTATATTTACACCATGACAACTGTATTTACACCATGACAACTGTATTTACACCATGACAACTGTATTTACACCATGACAACTGTATTTACACCATGACAACTGTATTTACACCATGACAACTGTATTTACACCATGACAACTGTATTTACACCATGACAACTATATTTACACCATGACAACTGTATTTACACCATGACAACTGTATTTACACCATGACAACTGTATTTACACCATGACAACTGTATTTACACCATGACAACTGTATTTACACCATGACAATTGTATTTACACCATGACAACTGTATTTACACCATGACAACTGTATTTACACCATGACAACTGTATTTACACCATGACAACTGTATTTACACCATGACAACTGTATTTACACCATGACAACTGTATTTACACCATGACAACTGTATTTACACCATGACAACTGTATTTACACCATGACAACTGTATTTACACCATGACAACTGTATTTACACCATGACAACTGTATTTACACCATGACAACTGTATTTACACCATGACAACTGCATTTACCGCTTTCATAACTATATTTGTAGACTAGAGATGACTGTAGTTCAACTGATCTAAAATCTATGATCAAAAAGAGACGTTATATAGTATATTTAAGCTTAAATAAAATCTTTAATACCTAATTATGTTACCGTTTATTGTGTGTGTGAGAGAGAGTGAGAGAGTGAGAGGGTGAGAGGGAGGGAGAGAGTGAGAGGGAGGGAGTGAGAGAGAGTGAGAGAGTGAGAGAGTGAGAGGGTGAGAGGGAGGGAGAGAGTGAGAGGGAGGGAGTGAGAGGGAGGGAGAGAGTGAGAGGGAGGGAGTGAGAGGGAGGGAGAGAGTGATACAGTTGTAGTTCTTCTTAAAGAATTTCATGAGAGTAACAGAGTCATGTTTGTGTGCGGTCAGTGGGTGAGGTAACTGTGTGTGTGTGTGTGTATGTGTGTGTGTGTGTGTGTGTGTGTGTGTGTGTGTACATACGAACGCAGCAGCCCCCCAAAAAACATACCTTTCCTAAGCACTTTCGTAAGAGACATTTTAACACACACAGACTCAGTTTCACCTCAGTTTCCATCACCTTAAAAAAATATGTCCCTGTATCTCCCCATAAAAAAAAAAATCCAATCCCTTTCGGAGTATGGAATCCTTACATAAACAACTGAATTCTATCGCCAAGAGAGTACGGTGGTTTTATGGTCTAGGTTTTTTGTCTGATGTAAACCATGGTTTATATGCTGATGGTACCACGAACCTGCGACTGTCATTACTAGGTCTTCATTTTGTTGATTCGCCGGTATTCTCCCGGCCCGGGCCATTTCCAAGGGTGGCCCGGCCTTGGCTCCCTGTCTTGGGAGTGTCTGAGACCTAAGTCTGCCATGAGAGGAGGCACAAGTACCTCCTCATCTTTGGGACCAACTGTCCCCAGGCCTAGCCACATTCCCCGCCCTCACAGGGCTCGTAGGGAGAAGCTAGACCTCTCTGGTCTGCCATCCCCGACCCTAATGGGAATGACAGTCTTGTGAGCTACAAGCTCTAGCTCAGGCACCTACCCTGCCCTAGAAGGGCTGGGCATGGTGTCGATCCATTACTGGGTAATAATGTTGTGTATTTAAGGGAAAATTATTATTATTATTATTATTATTATTATTATTATTATTATTATTATTATTATTATTATTATAATGACTAAGCAGTGTTGTCAAGTATACAGGAAGTTTGACAGCGCTTGACAGTAACTTTCCTAAATGATTTCATTACATTTCCAGAATTATTTTCACTGTGTCACCTTGACAGCAACACCACAATGACATCATCTGGACTTCACGGTATTTTCTGGCATCAACTGTATCCCTCGATCTGCTGCTGACATCACCTCAGTTGATGAGAGATTGAACCATGTCATGATGTTACTGACTTTAATATGCTTTTGACATCATTTTGATGTGTTATCATCATTTTGATGTGTGTGTGTGTGTACTGTATTTAGTCCTGTGAGTATCATGTATGCCGTTGTCATATTTCCTCTTTCCCACAATTACACAGTTTGGCTGTCAAGAGGTGTGTATTTACTCACTTTTCTTTGCGAGGGATCGATTCTAGGTCTTATCCAGTCTTGTAAGTATTTTACACGTCGCAGTCATGGCTCCCACGATTCTTCACTCTTGTAATTTAATTGTGATGAGGTCAGTCAGTCGTGTTTCCTCCCATGAGTGTTAAAGAAGCAAGTGTTGTGTGTGTGTGTGTGTGTGTGTGTGTGTGTGTGTGTGTGTGTGTGTGTGTGTGTGTGTGTGTGTGTGTGTGTGTGTGTGTGTGTGAGGGTGCAGGACTGACGGGAACGTTCTGAGACTACCCATAGCTGACTGGGCTGGGCATTTCCTACTCCAGACAAGATAGGTGCCTGTGTTGCAGGGGTGAGTGCCACTTATTAAGGGGAATGAGAGTGGCACTTGTCGGAGGCGTGGCACATGTTAGGAAAGGAGAATACTGGGCACAAGACGAACAAACTCTTACACAAGAATACACGAAGATGCCTGGAGTATACATGGAGAGAGTTCCGGGGGTCAACGCCCCCGCGGCCCGGACTGTAACCAAGCTTCATGTTGAATCAGGGCCTAATTAACCAGGCTGTTACTGCTAGCCGCACGCAACCCGACGTACGAACCACAGCCCGGCTGGTCAGGTACTGACTTTAGGTGCCTGTCTAGCGCCTTCTTGAAGACAGTCAGGGGTCTATTGGTAATCCCTCGTATGTATGCTGGGAGGCAGTTGAACAGTCTTGGGTCCTGACACTTATTGCAGCATCAGGACACCGATGTTTCGCCCGTAAGAAGACGTTTCGCCCCTGAGGAGACGTCTCGTTCCTTAGGTTGATATAATTTGATGCTATCCTAACCTAGTCAACGATCAGATATGTGGTAAGTCCTGCCCGGCTGCACCTGATCTCCCGCCCAGCCGACCCATGCTAGGCAGGTCCAACTCACACCCAATCATCTCCTATTCTTTCTTAATAGAGACGCTACTCAAGGAATTTCAATGATATTGTGTGGTGGTGGTGGTGGTAGGGCAGGAGTGTGGAGGTGTTGGCGGTGCTATGTGTGGTGGCGGTGGTGGTGGTAGTGATGATGGTAATGGTGGTGGTGGTGGTGGGGCAGGAGTGTTGCGGTGGTGGTGGTGGAGACAGCAGTGAGGGCAGACTTTCACCTTGCAGTGCCCTTGGTTGCCCGCTGGATCTGACGGGGGCTGCTGCCACCACCGCCATCACAGCCACCTGTAACACCACCTACCACCTTGCTGGCCTCCATGCCACCTTTCCACACCACCTGCCTTCTTTTATTTCACTACAAGCTAAAGACACATCAGAGACGTTAACGTCAACAAGCGACGTTGAGGTACGTCAAAGGGGGCACTGAGAACAAGATGTTCTAGTCTAGGAAGCAGATAGATACCCAACCTAGACTGTCAGCGTATTCACTAGGTATCTACGGAGTGCAGGTTTTTGGGTATAATGTGTGGGTGTGGGTGAGTGTGGGCGGCCCTGATGGGCACTATACCCTGCATGTGGGTGAGCTCTGGCGTCGTGCACTAGGGCACAATACCAAATAAGGCCCCGCCCCTTACCACTCTCCCTCACGCTATCCACAACTAGCCTCCTACCCTTGTATTATGCCCCAGGGGGAGCCATGCCCACGAGACACACACACCAGGGGCACTGAAGGTGTTGTTGACGCCCCTGCAGAGCATTAATAAGGCACTAACAGGTGGAAGATACCACCTGCACTAATCAAACAACTCACCCGCACGTGCAGATCTGACAGATGCACTTCTCCTTGGGCGTCATGGGACGCTTATCCTTCTGCACCGACTTCTTCTTCTTATCCTCGACCACCATGGTTGCGGGTCAGTGTTTCAATTCAACACAACACAGTCAGTTCAGGAGAGCAGTAGAGGGCAGCGGCACACGTCCGCATGCGGCAGTGTCTCGCTCAGACTAAGTCTCCGTCTGGCCTCCCGCTCTGGACTCCTATATGGGCGGGGCCTCCTTGATCCTATGTGTCTTCGTCGACGCCTCCTCATTCACTCCTCTGCTAACACCTGCAATACAAGTCAACATTAGCCAAAGATGGTCATCGCAGAATAAGAGAGTGATGTTATTGGGATGAAAATTGGCTGATACAGAAGATGGTGTTTGTCCTGACAAGTGGGTCGTTGAAATCACCCAGACAACTTCACAGCTCTGACACACAGTGTTAAAATATCTTACAACACTGACAGTTACACATATGTACATATGTGAACAACACACACAGTGAGGGAAGACTGGGGAGACACAAGTTAATATATTGGTAATTAATAAGAAAAAAAATGACAGATTAAGGATTAAGGATTAAGGATTTCTGATTACAGAATATGACAGTCTGGGAAATAATGAACGACTCAACGCTGAGAGACAGTCTGGGAAATAATGAACGACTCAACGCTGAGATACAGTCTGGGAAATAATGAACGACTCAACGCTGAGATACAGTCTGGGAAATAATGAACGACTCAACGCTGAGATACAGTCTGGGAAATAATGAACGACTCAACGCTGAGATACAGTCTGGGAAATAATGAACGACTCAACGCTGAGATACAGTCTGGGAAATAATGAACGACTCAACGCTGAGATACAGTCTGGGAAATAATGAACGACTCAACGCTGAGATACAGTCTGGGAAATAGTGAACGACTCAACGCTGAGATACAGTCTGGGAAATAATGAACGACTCAACGCTGAGATACAGTCTGGGAAATAATGAACGACTCAACGCTGAGATACAGTCTGGGAAATAATGAACGACTCAACGCTGAGAGACAGTCTGGGAAATAATGAATAACTGGCACAATGAATGACAACAACCAATAAAGGATAAATTACAAAGATTATTCAGTATTAAGTCTGAAAGGTCGCCTGATAGCAGAGTTTGTTGCTACGTTATGTTGGTGAGGACAGACTGTTTACATGTGTGGTGTGTTAGACACGGTGGTGCTGGTGGTGCTGGTGGTGCTGGTGGTGCTGGTGGTGCTGGTGGTGCTGGTGGTGCTGGTGGTGGCGATGCTGGTGGTGCTGGTGGTGGCGATGCTGGTGGTGCTGGTGGTGCTGGTGGTGCTGGTGGTGCTGGTGGTGCTGGTGGTGCTGGTGGTGCTGGTGGTGCTGGTGGTGGCGATGGTGGTGGTGCTGGTGGTGATGGTGGTGGTGACTCTCAGTAGAAGCCTTACATACACTCTCCAACACACCATAGTCCACTTCTGGCAGTTAACATTACACCCAGGCAACACTTATACACCCAGGAACACCCTGGAACACCCAGGTACACCCAGGAGAACCCAGGTACACCCAGGAACACCCAGTAACACACAGGAACACCCAGGTACACCCAGGAGCACCCAGGTACACCCAGGAACACCCAGTAACACACAGGAACACCCAGGTACACCCAGGAACACCCAGATACACCCAGTGTACCGACACAGTGTACCGACACAGTGTACCGTCACAGTGTACCGACACAGTGTACCGACACAGTGTACCGTCACAGTGTACCGACACAGTGTACCGCCACAGTGTACCGACACAGTGTACCGACACAGTGTACCGACACAGTGTACCGACACAGTGTACCGACACAGTGTACCGTCACAGTGTACCGACACAGTGTACCGACACAGTGTACCGTCACAGTGTACCGACACAGTGTACCGCCACAGTGTACCGACACAGTGTACCGACACAGTGTACCGACACAGTGTACCGACACAGTGTACCGACACAGTGTACCGGCACAGTGTACCGTCACAGTGTACCGACACAGTGTACCGTCACAGTGTACCGCCACAGTGTACCGTCACAGTGTACCGCCACAGTGTACCGACACAGTATACCGATACAGTGTACCGACACAGTGTACCGTCACAGTGTACCGCCAGTGTACCGACACAGTGTACTGACACAGTGTACCGTCACAGTATACCGTCACAGTGTACCGTCACAGTGTACCGTCACAGTGTACCGTCACAGTGTACCGTCACAGTATACCATCACAGTGTACCGTCACAGTGTGCCGACACAGTGTACCGTCACAGTATACCGTCACAGTGTACCGTCACAGTGTACCGTCACAGTATACCGTCACAGTGTACCGACACAGTGTACCGACACAGTGTACCGTCACAGTATACCGTCACAGTGTACCGTCACAGTGTACCGACACAGTATACCGTCACAGTGTACCGACACAGTGTACCGTCACAGTGTACCGCCACAGTGTACCGACACAGTGTACCGTCACAGTATACCGTCACAGTGTACCGTCACAGTATACCGTCACAGTATACCGTCACAGTGTACCGACACAGTGTACCCTCATAGTGTACCGCCACAGTGTACCGACACAGTGTACCGTCACAGTGTACCGCCACAGTGTACCGACACAGTGCACCGTCACAGTATACCGTCACAGTGTACCGTCACAGTGTACCGTCACAGTATACCGTCACAGTGCACCGACACAGTGTACCGACACAGTGTACCGTCACAGTGTACCAAGCCTACCACTTATCACATAACAATATTAACGTATCTACAACACTGTCACAGTGGATAAGATACGAAAAGCATATAAGCACTACAGAAGACTTACTGGCCTGATCTAGGCTTATCGAAGTGTGCTCAGTATAGTGTATAAATTCTGACACCCCTTGTGACCCTAACCATACAGGTAACTGGGTGTTAGTAGACTGGTGTGGGTCGCATCCTGGGGGACAGTCCTCGATGACCCACTGACTTTACTGGGTTATCCTAGGTAGCTAACCCTCCCTACCCCAGGTTATCCTGGGTAGCTAACCCTCCCTACCCCAGGTTATCCTGGGTAGCTAACCCTCCCTACCCCAGGTTACCCTGGTTAGCTAACCCTCCCTACCCCATGTTACCCTGGGTGGCTAACCCTCCCTACCCCAGGTTACCCTGGGTGGCTAATGTTCCCTACCCCATATTACCCTGGGTGGTTAATCCTTCCCCGGGTTAAAAATCTCAACAAATCTTATCTTAACATTTTCTTAACAGCAAGTGCCAGGTGTTCATAACCAGGTGTTCATAATCAGGTGTTCAGAACCAGGTGTTCATAATCAGGTGTTCAGAACCAGGTATTCATAATCAGGTGTTCAGAACCAGGTATTCAGAACCAGGTGATCAGAACCAGGTGTTCAGAACCAGGTGTTTAGAACCAGGTGTTCAGAACCAGGTGTTCATAATCAGGTGTTCAGAACCAGGTATTCAGAACCAGGTGATCAGAGCCAGGTGTTCAGAACCAGATGTTCAGAACCAGGTGTTCAGAACCAGGTATTCAGAACCAGGTGTTCAGAACCAGGTGTTCAGAACCAGGTGTTCAGAACCAGGTATTCAGAACCAGGTGTTCAGAACCAGGTGTTCAGAATCAGGTATTCAGAACCGGGTATTTATTCAGAACCAAGTGTTCAGAACCAGGTGTTTAGAACCAGGTGTTCAGAACCAGGTATTCAGAACCAGGTGTTCAGAACCAGGTATTCAGAACCAGGTGTTCAGAACCAGGTGTTCAGAACCAGGTGTTCAGAACCAGGTATTCAGAACCAGGTGTTCAGAACCAGGTGTTCAGAATCAGGTGTTCAGAACCAGGTGTTCAGAACCTCGTCTTATTTACGTGTAAATAAAATACTACAGATCAATTAAATACAAAATAGTTAACCCTTTACGGGTTATCCTAGATAAACTACACATATACTGCTATGTATAATAATGTATATAACCGAATTTATGTGTATGTATACATGAATAAACTTACTGACCACTTTAACATGAATAAACTTACTGACCACTTTAACATGAATAAACTTACTGACCACTTTAAGGCATGATGAGAGCTGTGGTGCCACATTTCCATTAAAAACATTACTGGAATATTTTTTTTCTCTCTTCCACGCCGCATCCTTCTCTCCTCTTTCATTATTCTTAGTTATCTATAGTTTAAAGTAGGTAATGTCATCTCCCGAGACATGTCGTAGAGGTGAGAATGTGCACCTGGGGGTGGTGGTGTTGGAGACTTGGCACCGCCGCATTTTCCAGCTGAGATGACGTCACATTGACGTCATTGTTTAGCCAACCTGAGCGATTCAATAATGACGTCACCAGCAAAGAATTGTAACTGGGCGTGGGCGTGTGATGTAGATGCTGTTGGGGTGATGGGTGTTGGTATGAGCATATGTGTGCGTGGGTGTGGTATGGGTATAGAAATGAACATAAACATGAGTGTGGGCATGAGAGCATGGGTACGCACGAGAGTGTGAGCATGGGTGTGGGCGTGGGTACGCACGAAGGTATGAGCATGGGGGTGGGCGTGTCGTGGACTACAGATAAGACCACTTTGTGCATCACCTCTTATGGTCAAGTGTGAGACTATGGTGGGTGATATATTGTGTGTGTGTGTGTGTGTGTGTGTGTGTGTGTGTGTGTGTGTGTGTGTGTGTGTGTGTGTGTGTGTGTGTGTGTGTGTGTGTGTGTGTGTGTGTGTGAACATCAACCAGGACAAGGTCTTGTTTCCTGATAGTAGATCAGCTGCCATGGTGGACCATCTACGGTGGGCCAGCTGCCACGACGGACCAGCTGCCATGATGGACCAGCTACCATGGTGGGCCAGTGCACCATCTGTCACGATGGACCAGCTGCCAGGTTGGATTCCAGACAACTGTACCAAACTATTAAGAGGTTCAGATAGTAACAGTAGTCTTGGCTGGTATAGCACCCCACTACTCTGACACTCTAGACTCTTACCAAGTAGTCCAGATAGTAAGACTGGTCTTAGCACCTACGTAGTCTCCCATAAAGGAAATCACATTCACCATCACTCTTAAGTGATGGTGAATGGTAGGTGTGAGTGGGTGCTGCCCACCCATCACAGTGGCTTACACCTCTCGTGTAGGTGTGAGTGGGTGCTGCCCACTCATCACAGTGGCTTACACCTCTCGTGTAGGTGTGAGTGGGTGCTGCCCACTCATCACAGTGGCTTACACCTCTCGTGTAGGTGTGAGTGGGTGCTGCCCACTCATCACAGTGGCTTACACCTCTCGTGTATGTGTGAGTGGGTGCTGCCCACCCATCACAGTGGCTTACACCTCTCGTGTAGGTGTGAGTGAGTGCTGCCCACTCATCACAGTGGCTTACACCTCTCGTGTAGGTGTGAGTGGGTGCTGCCCACTCATCACAGTGGCTTACACCTCTCGTGTAGGTGTGAGTGGGTGCTGCCCACCCATCACAGTGGTTTACACCTCTCGTGTAGGTGTGAGTGGGTGCTGCCCACTCATCACAGTGGCTTACACCTCTCGTGTAGGTGTGAGTGGGTGCTGCCCACCCATCACAGTGGTTTACACCTCTCGTGTAGGTGTGAGTGGGGTCATAAAAAAGTGGACTGAGGTATCCTTGACTCACCTCAGCACCATCTGGCCCACACAGTAAAGGTTTCTACCTACCCACCAGGTGTTCTCTAGTTAGAAACCACGAGGTATTAGAGACCTTCCCAGGGATTCTAAACCCGGTTATCGTGGATCAAAAACCTGAAAACATCGGGGTGGAGAGTACCTAGAACGACATGAATGTTCTACGCTCCGTAAATGCCAGGAAATGTCGAGTCATTGATGCTGTGCCATCAGATGCTAGAGTATTATACTTATTTCTGCCCCCCATCATTATTCTGACTAGTTTTTTCCCTCTAGAAAGCAGAGGTTGCTACAGACTTTCTATTTTAATGTAAGATTTTATTTAACAAAGGCACTGACTTAACTCATCACCTTAAAATAAGCCTTTCCTAAAATCTGTGCATGTAACGCGAGTGAGGGCACACACACACACACACACACACACACACACACACACACACACACACACACACACACACACACACACACACACACACACACACACACACACACACACACACACACACACACACACACACACACATAGTTATCCCGTGATAAACACTTGCAAGTTGCTTGTAAGAGAGAGTTGAGAAAGTGTCCCCTGCCTCAGCAGCAAGAGTGCAAGACAAAGCAGAATAAGTGGAAGACAAAAGAGAGTAAGTGGAAGACAAAAGAAAGTAAGTGAAAGACAGAAGAGAGTAAGTGGAAGACAGGGACATAAGTGGTAATCACTCTACGGGATGATGAGAGAAGTCAAGAAAGTGGTTGACCATCTACCCAAGTGTCAACCCACATCTGTATACATGCATCCATTCAGTTATACATGCATCCATTCAGTTATATATGCATTCATACATGCATTCATCCATCTATACGAGCACCCATCCAATTATACAATGCATCCAACAAGGCATTCATCACGCCTCGGTAGTTAGTTAGGGAGCAGCCTGGATGATCTTCCTGAGTGGTTGACATTATCCTGCGAAGAGTGATGGCACTCTGCTTGTAGAGTAATGGCACTCTGCTTGTGGAGGGTGATGACTGCTTGTAGAGGGATGACACTCTGCTTGTAGAATGATGACACACTGCTTGTAGAGTGACGACTGCTTGCAGCTCATTTCTGGGAAGACTGACGTACGCCACCTCGCTTCCTCTCTAATGCTGCTGTTATTGCTGCTGTTATTGCTGCTTCTACAGCTGCTACTGTTAATGTTGCTGTTACTGTTGCTTTTACTGCTGTTGCTATTACTGCTGTTATTTTTACTGTTGTTGTTATTGCTGCTGTTTCTGCTGCTGTTAATGTTGCAGTTGCTGTTTCTGTTACTGCCGGTGTTATATATATATATATATATATATATATATATATATATATATATATATATATATATATATATATATATATATATATATATATATATATATATATATATATATATATATATAATATAATTATGGCGCAGAGATTGTGTAAGTTCTTTGAGCGTCATTTCCATGCAACTACTCTGCTCCTTTGTAGAGTTACTGAGGAAGAGAGGGAGAGTCCGTCATGGACATAAATAACAGTACTATCAGTGTTGTGCCTCAGAGTTGCAGCTCTGGCTGCCTCACTCAGCATAACACTTATGATGTCATTTCTTACCAACCGTGTGTGTGTGTGCGTGTGTGTGTGTGTGTGTGTGTGTGTGTGTGTTTGCGTGCGTGTTCACTCTTGTCTGGGATTTGTCGAGATGGGCGAATATGCCTCCACAAGGTTCGGTGCTTGGACCAGTACTGCTTCATGTGTGTGTGTGCAAACTACAAAACAGAAGAAATTGAATCAGAGGTGTCCCTGTTCTCAGATGTAAAACTAATGAGAAGAATACAAACAGGAGCAGACCAGGAAAGACTGCAAATGGATCTCGACAAGCTGAAGGGTTGGACTCAAAAGTGGCTGTTAGAATTTAACCCCAGTTATGAAAATCAGGAAAGGG
Source organism: Cherax quadricarinatus (assembly GCF_038502225.1). Classification (NCBI taxonomy): domain Eukaryota; kingdom Metazoa; phylum Arthropoda; class Malacostraca; order Decapoda; family Parastacidae; genus Cherax; species Cherax quadricarinatus. Next base: position 2,399,475 of record NC_091355.1, read on the forward strand.
CAAAGGCGCTCGGAAACAGAGTACAGACTCTGGAAACAAAGGCAATAAACTTTCCTGAAAGAGGACCTGGGGGTGAGCATACTTCCAAGTATTTCGCCTGAGACACATAACAGAATAATCGCTACAGCAAATGCAAGCCTGGCAAATTTAAGAGTAGCTTTCAGGAGCCTCAACACGGAAGAATTCCCAACTCAATACAAAACATATATGAAACCCATCTTGGAGCATCCAGCACCAGTGTGGAACCCACATTTCATAGAGCATGCAAGGAAACTGGAAAAGGTGTAAAGGTTTGCTACGAGACTAGTCCCAGAAATGAGGGATATGAGCTTTAAGAAGACGCTAGAGGAACTAAACCTGACGGCATCTGAGGACAGAAGGACCACAGGTAACATGATTACGACGTACAAAATACTGAGAGGAACTGACAGTTGGACAGGGAGAGTATATTTAAGAAGCGGACCTCCAGCACACGAGGACACAGCTGAAAGTTAAAAAGCACAGATGGTGCACAGGGATATTAGGAAATACTTCTTTAGCCTTAGAATGGTCAGGAAGTAGAACGACATTGTTTTATGATGAGACATTCCCATTTATGGAGAAAATAAAGTGAGGTAAAGTGGCAGGATTGATAAGGCTTTGGAGGTCCTTTTCGTGTAGTCTCATGCGAGGTCCAACTTTCACCAAGTCAGTCCCAGACCATTTAAAGCAAGAGGTTGACATTGTCTGGTCTGGGGCTGACTCTCTCTCTCTCGCTATTGTTGGCAATTAACTGTAGAGTTTTCCAGATGATGTTTTTGGTAAGAACTTTTGTTCTTTTTTGTGGGATAGTGATGAGGACTTTTGTTGTGCTTTGTAAGATTTTATTGAAGGCTTTTGTTGTGTTTTTGTAGTCTTTTGTTGTGTTTTCTCTGTAGGCGTTAGTTGTGTTTGCATGTTTTTATTGTTTGTAGTCGAATGAGCTACTGTTGTGATTATTGTTGATTTGTGTTGTCTTTTGTGAGCTTTTATTGAATTTTAAGAGCTTTTGTTGCAATTATGTGGACTTTAAGTGTGTTCTTTCTTAACTCCTGTTCAGTTCCTGAGAGCTTTTGTTGTTCTTCTGTTTTGCTTTTGTTGCCGTTTTTTCATGAGCTTTTATTGTGAACGTAAGTCAAGGAACCCAGTAGGAATATATAACCCAGGTGTAACCCTGGGTTACTAACCATCCGGGTTAATAACCCAAATAAAATCTCTTCTTCATTGGAGACATTTCGATAATAGCCCTAATAAAACAACTGAAGCTAAATTATGTTTATAAAACTGCTCACAAACAGTGTCCAGAATATCTTGCTGTCAATTTTGTCAAGGTCGGGAACCAAAGCAATCATTCAAATTCAAATTCAGAAGAACACAACTTTGTAGTACCCACAGTCATTGGCCAGGCTTCAAACACCTTTTATTGTACAGCAATAAAGGAATGGAACAGACTGCCCGCACATGTCAAAGCCAGTCATAGCATGAACCAGTTCAAGAAGAGTGCCAAAAGGTGTCTGATGAATGTAGCTACAGAAAGGGAGGGGAATGGTTTTTTATTTTTTTTTTTAGCTAACACACGTGTAATTTTACCTTATTCCTAGTGATGACCCTCGTATTGTAGATAGTCTTAATGACCCTCGTGTAGTAGATAGTCTTAACAGTATGATAATGAGATGTTATCTCCATTATAGAATAATAATAATAAGATATTATCACCTTTATATTAAAATAATAAGGTAAAAGGACCCCAATGGAAATAAGTCACTCTGTCTGACTTTTTTGGGTTATCCTAGGTTCTCTACACATATGCTGCTATGTATGATAATCTATGTAACTGTATTTGTGTATATCTGAATAAACTTACTTACTTACTTAAGACCTTCAACAAAAGCAAATATTTTTAGTCAGCCATCTAACTATATCTGTCAACGTTTTCTATGTTTCATCACAGAAAACGGTTTAATGAGTAACTTATATAAACTAAACGCAGTCTTAAGGATCGAAGGAGTGTCAGGACACTCACACCGCGTCTTAGTCGGAATTCTTAGGCTTGAACTTATGGAGTTAAACAAAAGAGCTGAAGAAGAGAATGAAGCATGTGATCTACGCCGATGTTATTGCAGCGTATGATCTCTCAAAATTGAGTGGCCTGGCTGGAAAAGCTCTGGTGGCTAAAGCTCCCGCTTCACACACGGAGGGCCCGGGTTCGATTCCCGGCGGGTGGAAATTCCGACACGTTTCCTTACACCTATTGTCCTGTTCACCTAGCAGCAAATAGGTACCTGGGTGTTAGTCGACTGGTGTGGGTCGCATCCTGGGGGACAAGATTAAGGACCCCAATGGAAATAAGTTAGACAGTCCTCGATGACGCACTGACTTTCTTGGGTTATCCTGGGTGGCTAACCCTCCGGGGTTAAAAATCCGAACGAAATCTTATCTTATCTTATCTTATCTCTTCACACGCTGAATGTCCGGGGTTTGATTCCCGGCAGGGATGAAAACACTGAACGTGTTTCCTTACACATGTTGTCCTGTTCATCTAGCAAGTAGGTGCCTGGATGTTAGTCAGTCTGTGGGTCGCATCCTGGGGGACAAGAAATAAGACACAGTCCTCGATTAAACGATGCCTTTCTTGGGTTATCGTAGGTGGCTAACCCTCTGGGGTTAAAAACCGAACAAAATCTTATCTTTAATCAAGGACTCCAATGGAAATAAGGACAAGAACCCCAATTATTATTATTATTAAAGATTCGCCGGTATTCTCCCGGCCCGGGCCTTTTCCAAGTGGTGGGCCGGCCTTGGCTCCCTCTTTAGGGAGTGTCTGAGACTTAAGTCTGCCATGAGAGGAGGCACAAGTACCTCCTCATCTTTGGGACCAATTGTCCCCAGGCCTAGCCACTAGCTAGGCTTCTCTGGTCTGCCATCCCCGCCCCAAGGGGACTAATGGGAATGACAGTCTTGTGAGTTGCAAGCTCTGGCTCAGGCACCTACCCTACCCTGGAAGGGCTGGGCATGGTGTCGATGACCAAGAACCCCAATGGAAATAAGTCACTTTGACTTTCTTGGGTTAACCTAGATAATCTACACATATATTGTTATACATGATAATTGATGTAACTGTGTTTATGTGTACCTGTACATAAATAAAAACTTATACAATTATTCTCAGCGTATGATCTCTCAAAACTGAATGAAAGAATAAATCAAATTAAGATCCTTTATTTCTACATGATACATAAGTTGTACAAAAATTGATGATAAATTAGACACATGTGCAACTCTTGGGTATCTTTATTGAGGAAACGTTTCGCCACACAGTGGCTTCATCAGTCCATACAAAGGAGAATCTTGATGAACATGAGGAGAATGAGGTAATCAGTCCCTCAACCTTGAGTCGATGTTGTCAGTCCATCAATCTTGAATAGAATATGGCATACGTGCGGAGAAGAAGCTTATAAACCGTTTGTAGGAGAGGTGCAGCAGTCATAGGTGGTGTCACGTTTGTTCAAGATTCTCCTTTGTATGGACTGATGAAGCCACTGTGTGGCGAAACGTTTCCTCAATAAAGATACCCAAGAGTTGCACATGTGTCTAATTTATCAACATGTCGGTTCTCTGAACCATTCATCTACAAAAATTGCTGACATTTAATACTGCGCATGAAAATTCCATGGATATGCGGAGTATTTTGGGGTTCTGTAAAGTATGTCAATAATGTGTTGTATTAAAAAAATACATGTGCGGCTAATGCGACGTTGTATTGTGGCTCTTATTGCTTTAACCCTCTTTTGTTTTCTGATTCTCTGTATTGTTTACTGATCCTCTTTTGTTTTCTGATTCTCTTGTATTGTTTACTGATCCTCTTTTGTTTCCTGATTCTCTTGTATTGTTTACTGATCCTCTTTTGTTTCCTGATTCTCTTGTATAGTTCACTGATCCTCTTTTGTTTCCTGATTCTCTTGTATTGTTTACTGATCCTCTTTTGTTTCCTGATTCTCTTGTATTGTTCACTGATCCTCGTTTCCTGATTCCCTTGTATTGTTCACTGATCCTCTTTTGTTTCCTGATTCTCTTGTATTATTTTCTGATCCTCTTTTGTTTCCTGATTCTCTTGTATTGTTTTCTGATCCTCTTTTGTTTTGGTTCACTTGTATTGTTCACTGATCCTCTTTTGTTTCCTGATTCTCTTATATTGTTTACTGATCCTCTTTTGTTTTCTGAACTTCTTGTTTCCTAATCCTCTGGTATTGCTTTCTGATCTTCCTTTGTTTACTTATCATCTTTTCTTTGTCTTGGTAGGCAGCATTCTCGCCTCACACACTGGGTGTCCGTGGTTCAATTCCCGGTACGGGTGGAAACTTTGGGCTTGTTTCCTTACACCTGTTGTCCCTGTTCACCTAGCAGTAAGTAGGTACCTGGGTGCTAGTCACCTTACACCTGTTGTCCCTGTTCACTTAGCAGTAAGTAGGTACCTGGGTGCTAGTCACCTTACACCTGTTGTCCCTGTTCACCTAGCAGTAAGTAGGTACCTGGGTGTTAGTCACCTTACACTTGTTGTCCCTGTTCACTTAGCAGTAAGTAGGTACCTGGGTGCTAGTCACCTTACACCTGTTGTCCCTGTTCACCTAGCAGTAAGTAGGTACCTGGGTGTTAGTCACCTTACACTTGTTATTGTTCACCTAGCAGTAAGTAGGTACCTGGGTGTTAGTCACCTTACACTTGTTATTGTTCACCTAGCAGTAAGTAGGTACCTGGTGTTAGTCACCTTACACTTGTTGTTATTGTTCACCTAGCAGTAAGTAGATACCTGGGTGTTAGTCTATTGGTGTGGGTGGCATCCTGGGGACAAGATTGAATGACCACAATGGAAATAAGACACAGTCATCGATGACCCACAGATTTTCTTGGATTATCCTGGATGGCTAACCCTCCCTACCCTGGGTTATCCTGGATGGCTAACCCTCCCTACCCTGGATTATCCTGGATGGCTAACCTTCCTTACCCTGGATTATCCTGGATGGCTAACCCTCCCTACCCTGGATTATCCTGGATGGCTAACCTTCCTTACCCTGGATTATCCTGGATGGCTAAGCCTCTTGGCTAAAAATCCAAACAGAATCTTATCTTAGCCTCTTTCTTCTGATCTTTTATTCTTTTGATCCTCTTTTGCTTCCTGATACTCTTATTTTCTAATCCTCTTTGGTTGTCTGATTTTCTTCCATTTTTCTGATCCTCCTTTATTTAATGATCCTCTTCCACACGGAAGTAATGCGCTTATTTAACATACTTCTACGTATTAGTGACAAAAACAATACCACTACGCATCTGCGTGCCATTTAATCCCCTTTTGAAGAGTTAAGAGGCACATAAGTATCTCAGTCTTCTAATGACATGTTCATTTTTCCCCTATAATCTACCGTGTCCATAATTACTATTGCATTTACCTTTGTAACTTGTGAGTTCATTACCTTTGTACCTAGTTCAGCTATCAAAACTTTGGAGCCCGGTCCCTGGACCCATTATGTACCTCTGTAATCTGTAAATACCTTTGTAACTTGTCATGATTGTGACTAGACCTACCTGGAGTTCATTACCTTTGTAAATTGTGAGTTCATTACCTTTGTAAATTGTGAATTCATTACCTCTGTAACTTGCTCAGTTATCAAAACTTTGAGGCCCAGTCCCTGGACCCATTATGTACCTCTGTAATCTTTTGACTACCGCCCACAGGATGGGTATGGCGTGCATAATAAACATATTAAACTAACTTAAACTAAATTCGCTTTGTCTGTTTCGTAAGGTGAAGTCCAGGATCTTTCCTTAATTCATGGTGTAACTTAGCAAATCTTTGAGGACAATTGTGTTGTAAAGGTCTGAGCTGTGCTCAGACTTTTACATAGTGGTATGTATGTACTTCTGACTAAGTGTGTTGCATTCGTTGCTATGCATGCATTTTGCAAGGCAGCCCCAAACCGGATCACAGCTGTTGAATATGTGGAAGGAGGAGAGGGAAGAAGGGAGGGAGGGAGGGAGGGAAGGAGGGAGGGAAGGAGGGAGGGAAGGAGGGAGGGAGGGAGGCATTGTGGAAGAGTCAATAACCATTACTAAATCATCGTTGTAGTGAGGAGTCAGGGTGTGCGTGTGTGTGTGTGTGTGTGTACTCACCTAATTGTACTCACCTAATTGTGGTTGCAGGGGTCGAGACTCAGCTCCTGGCCCCGCCTCTTCACTGATCGCTACTGGATCCTCTCTCTCTCTGCTTCCTGAGCTTTGTCATACCTCTTCTTAAAACTATGTATGGTTCCTGCCTCCACTACTTCACTTGCTAGGCTATTCCACTTGCTGACAACTCTATGACTGAAGAAATACTTCCTAACGTCCCTGTGACTCGTCTGAGTCTTCAGCTTCCAGTTGTGACCCCTTGTCCCTGTGTCCCCTCTCTGGAACATCCTATCTCTGTCCACCTTGTCTATTCCCCGCAGTATCTTGTATGTCGTTATCATGTCTCCCCTGACCCTTCTGTCCTCCAGTGTCGTCAGTCCGATTTCCCTTAACCTTTCCTCGTACGACATTCCCTTGAGCTCTGGGACTAGCCTTGTTGCAAACCTTTGTACTTTCTCTAACTTCTTGACGTGCTTGACCAGGTGTGGGTTCCAGACTGGTGCTGCATACTCCAGTATGGGCCTAACATACACAGTGTACAGTGTCTTGAACGATTCCTTATTAAGGTATCGGAACGCTATTCTCAGGCTTGCCAGGCGCCCGTATGCTGCAGCGGTTATTTGGTTGATGTGTGCCTCCGGTGATGTGCTCGGTGTTATGGTCACCCCAAGGTCTTTCTCCCTGAGTGAGGTCTGTAGTCTTTGTCCACCTAGCCTATACTCTGTCTGCGGTCTTCTTTGCCCCTCCCCAATCTTCATGACTTTGCATTTGGCTGGATTGAATTCGAGAAGCCAGTTACTGGACCACATGTTCAGCCTCTCCAGGTCTCTTTGCAGTCCTGCCTCATCCTCGTCCGATTTAATTCTTCTCATCAACTTCACGTCATCTGCGAACAGGGACACTTCAGAGTCTATTCCTTCCATCATGTCGTTCACATATATCAAAAATAGCACTGGTCCTAGAACTGACCCCTGTGGGACCCCGCTCGTAACAGGCGCCCACTGTGATACCTCTTCACGTACCATGACTCGTTGCTGCCTCCCTGTCAGGTATTCCCTTATCCATTGCAGTGCCCTTCCTTTTACGTGTGCCTGATCCTCCAGCTTCTGCACTAATCTCTTGTGGGGAACTGTGTCAAAGGCCTTCCTGCAGTCTAGGAAAACGCAATCTACCCAACCCTCTCTCTCATGTCTTACTTCTGTTACCTTGTCATAAAACTCCAGGAGGTTTGTGATACAAGATTTGCCTTCCATGAACCCATGCTGGTTTTCATTTATAATCTTGTTCCTTTCCAGGTGTTCGACCACTCTCCTCCTGATAATCTTCTCCATGACTTTGCACACAATACATGTCAGAGACACAGGTCTGTAGTTTAGTGCCTCGTTTCTGTTTCCTTTCTTAAATATGGGGACTACATTAGCTGTCTTCCATTTCTCAGGTAGTTGCCCAGTTTCAAGGGATGTGTTGAAGATTGTGGTTAGAGGCACACACAGCATCTCTGCTCCTTCTCTAAGGACCCATGGGGAGATGTTGTCCGGTCCCATCGCCTTTGAGGTGTCAAGGTCACTTAAGAGCTTCTTCACCTCCTCCTCAGTTGTTCGTATGTCATCCAACACTTGTTGGTATATTCCCTCTTGATGTTCCCTTCTGTTCTGTCTTCCCACAGCCCTTCCTGTATCTACTGTAAAAACTTCCTTAAATCTCCTGTTCAGCTCCTCACATACCTCCTGATCATTTCTTGTGAGTTCTCCACCTTCTGTCCTTAATCTGATCACCTGGTCTTTGACTGTTGTCTTCCTCCTGATGTGGCTATACAACAGTTTCGGGTCTGTCTTGATTCTGGATGCTATGTTATTTTCATACTGTCGCTGGGCCTCCCTCCTTACCTGTGCGTACTCATTCCTGGCTCTGCGACTGATCTCCCTATTTTCGTGTGTTCTCTGCCTTCTGTACTTTTTCCATTCTCTATTGCACTTTGTTTTTGCCTCCTTACACCGTCGGGTGAACCAGGGGCTTGTTCTGGTCTTCCCGTTGTTACTGTTGCCCTTGGGAATGAACCTTTCCACTGCCTCCTTGCATTTTGTTGCTACATATTCCATCATTTCATTTACTGGCTTTCCTGCCAGTTCTCTGTCCCACTGGACCTCCCGCAGGAAGTTCTTCAACCCTATGTAGTCCCCTCTTTTATAGTCAGGCTTTTCCCATTCTACTCCTGTTATTCTCTCCACTTGCAGCTCTACTATGTATTCAAAGCACAGAACCACGTGGTCGCTAGCTGTGTGTGTGTGTGTGTGTGTGTGTAGTAAACTGTTAATTTTCATTATATAACTGTACCTTAGAATATACACCCGCCGTGTCCACACCTATAAAACACCAGTTAAAACACTAGAACTCAAAACCATGGCCGTAAAATGCGCCTCAAAACTGACAAAAAAAAAGAATTCGGACGTAAGGTTCGTCAGGAAACAGGACAAGTGTTTCCTGACGCGGGTCTTAATTCATATGATAACCCGCCGCTGTAGCTTTCAGGCCTTCCACTGGCTAACCCCTCCACCCGTTTAAAAATTATGGTTATATTTCTAACTATTAGAAACAAGAGTTGAGAGAGCACACTGAGGATACTTAATCCACTGAAGATTGAAAAAATCTGGTGGCGAGCAATCAACATTATTTACGTTATAAACATACAACATAAATAATGTATCAAGAAAATTGACAATTACCAAGAAAGATTCGATGTTTATGTAAGAGAAAGTGGCACACTGAGACTATTAATTCTGTTATTGTTGACACGATAAGGGAAATAGTAAGACATGGAAGGGGTGAATGAGAAGAGGAAGAGAAAGGATAGAGAATACTAAAAATGAGTGAAGGGACAAGAAGGGAAAATGCGTATACATGGGTAAGACAGATAGAAGACATGTGAGTCCACATCGATGTTATTTACCGAGAGGAACAATGTGCTACCTAGAATGGGGACTGTTGAGGACTATCGTGTATTATCTATGTATATGAGACAAGGATAGACAAGCAGAAGGGATGAATGAAATGAGAGGTAACTGAGGGAAGACTGAGGGGAGTACCGTAGCTACTTAATCAATGGCAGACCTGGAGTGTGTGACACACAGGAAAACCCAGGTATGTGGAATGATTTACTGGCGCCGGCATGGCTCTGTGTCTGCTGTGTGGGTGTGTCTGCTGTGTGGGTGTGTCTGCTGTGTGGGTGTGTCTGCTGTGTGGGTGTGTGTCTGCTGTGTGGGTGTTTCTACTGTGTAGATGTTTTAGTTGCATGCGCGCGCTCGTGTATGTGTGTGTGGGGGAGGATTTGCTGTGTGGGTGTCTGCTCTGTATGTTTGTCTGCTGTATTTGTGTGTGCCTGCTGAGTGTAGACAAAGACACAGTAAAGCAGACTTAGACTTCACACGTTCAAAGTTCCTTTCTAAGCAGACCTCTCGTCATCTACTTAAAGAGACACGGAGTACAAATATAACTTTACTCTTCTTGTTTGTGTCTTGGAGGAGACACTGTCTTTATAATATCTCACACTCTTTCAGCACTTGTTTGATCTCCTATGCTTCAAACATTGTCGGTCTGAATCAGTCTTAGGCCACCCTGTGGCAATCCTTTAATTCTGATCCGAGATCATTGTTGCGTCCTAACAATGGCTCAGGATGGACCCACACATCATCCACTTTCCACTTGTAAAGTAAAAGGACACAAGTGCAACTAATGTGACATTTTATTGTGGCAACGTTTCGCTCTCCAGGAGCTTTGTCAAGCCGTTACAAACAATTAATACAATTAAACAAAACAAAGGCAGCTTCACCATCTCTGAAGTCTCAGCAAGAATCCTCTTGAAAACAGTAAACCCTGCCATCACATAGTCTTTCCTGTTAATACTACACAAAGCACATTACAGAGGATGAACACTGAAACAGACCTTCTCTATCCAGCCTCCAATAGAAATATTTGTCTAACCTATTTTTATGTTGAACATTAAAATGGTATAAAATACCGACAGATTGTTAGGTAAGACACATATGCAACAGTTAGGTATCTTTATTTCGAAACGTTTCGCCTACACAGTAGGCTTCTTCAGTCGAGTACAGAAAAGTTGATAGAAGCGGAAGATACTTGAAGTCTGGAGAAGAGCATTGTTCCGTTGTCTGAAACAATATCAATATTGTTTCAGACAACGGAACAATGCTCTTCTCCAGACTGAGGGACTGACCACCTCAAAACTTTAAGGGTAATGGACTGATTACATCGTCTTCAAGTATCTTCCGCTTCTATCCACTATTTTTATGTTACCCAAGTAATAGTTTTTATATCCTTTTACTCATGTGCAAGTTAATTGTTCTACCATATTGTATTACTACTACTACTACTACTACTACAACTTATATCACTACTACTACTACTACTACAACTTATATCACTACTACTACTACTACTACTACTACTACAACTTATATCACTACTACTACTACTACTACTACTACTACAACTTATATCACTACTACTACTACTACTACTACTACTACAACTACTACAACTTATATCACTACTACTACTACTACTACTACTACTACTACTACTACTACTACTACTACTACTACTACCACTAATATGGCACCTCACTCTAAGCCTGTATATACCCTCTGTACCCATGTATTGTTTGTAACGGCTTGATAAAGCTCCTGGAGGGCGAAACGTTGCCACAATAAAATGTCACATTAGTTGCAGTTGTGTCCTTTTACTTTACATATTGTCGGTAATTCTACCAATATATATACTTCTTCTTGGTGGGTTAGAGGCGAGTTGTTCCACCCACTGTATGTTGACGTTGTGACGTATTGTGATTTATTGTAAGGTATTTTGAGGTACTGGGAGGTATTGTCAGGTGTTGGATCAGCCGGGCTGTGGTTCGTACGTTGGACTACGTGCGGCCAGTAGTAACAGCCTGATTGATCAGGCTCTGATCAACCGGGAGGCCTGGTCGTGGACCTGGCCGCGGGGGCGTTGATCCCCGGAATACCCTCCAGGTAGACTCCAGGTAGATTCATCAGACAGTGCTCTCTCGTGCGTGTCAGCCATCAGACAGGCGACACAAGTAACCCTAAGCACAGCCATGGGACGTAATTACACTTGGATAATTGGTCCCGGACCATTACTCTGTGGTCTGGTGAGGATGGGAGGGGTCCTGGGCGTTCCAGGTGTCGTTTACGGAACTGGAATCTTTGGAGGCATAAAAGAAGACGTGATAAATGGTTCAGGAGGGACGGTAAAGCCATTTAGCTTTCATTTTCACTTCGTGGTTTAGATGGAAGAAAAAAGCAAAACTTTCTTTATAGTGAGGCTAGTTAGTAGACAGCAATAAGACAACAATGTTAAGATAAAATAACTTAAGAGGGTTAATAACACAGGATAACTCAAGAAAGCCAAGCAGTGTGGCTTATTTCCGTTGTGACCCACAACAGTCTACTAACAAATAGGTACCCATGACAAGCGAACCCTAAAACTCACTTCACCCATACGTCTCCTCGCCCAGGATTCGAACTTGGATTCTTTCACTTCTAGATATATGCAAACTCACGTTCAGGTCATTGAGTCAAGGGATGGACCATTGATTTAACTCTCTGGTAAGTCAATATTCATCCTGCCGTGTTTTTTTTTTCTGAATTCTGATGTTACGATATGCCCATTCCCGCCCACGCCCGCCCGCTCAGGCCCACCCTCACGTCATTCAGCCCAAGTGAAGGGCTAGTAACCCAGGATAACCCAAGAAAGGCAAGAAGACTTAATTTCACTGTTGTCATTTGGTCCTCTGCCTACAACAATTAGTTAATACTAAAGTTCCTAACTACTCCCAGGTGAAGACAATTAGGTGAGTACTGCTAGGTAAAGACGGGCCGTTCCCAAGGCTGGAATTGGGAACGGCCAACAGAAAGTCCCCTACATGAGGAGCTCTCACTGCCAGGAGGAGGGCTCTATCCTTCCCTGGCATACTCTGAAGCATTGTTGAGGCTATATTCTCCACTACTGGGCCATCCCAGTGCGACTGTTTGTAGTTGTTGGGGGGAGCAGGTCTGGTTTCAGAGCCCGTTACTCTTAGGTTCCTAATTACTGCTAGGTGAAGACGGGCAGCAGGTGTAAGGGAACTAACACCCAGGTTCCTGTTAACTATCAGGTGAAGATAGCAGCAGGTGAAGGAAGCACCCCCATCATCTCCACGTGATCCCACTCCATCAAGATGGCAGCAGATGATCCCAGTCCATCAAGATGGCAGCATGTGATCCCACTCCATCAAGATGGCAGCAGATGATCCCAGTCCATCAAGATGGCAGCAGGTGATCCCACTCCATCAAGATGGCAGCAGATGATCCCAGTCCATCAAGATGGCAGAATGTGATCCCACTCCATCAAGATGGCAGCAGGTGATCCCACTCCATCAAGATGGCAGCAGATGATCCCAGTCCATCAAGATGGCAGAATGTGATCCCACTCCATCAAGATGGCAGCAGGTGATCCCACTCCATCAAGATGGCAGCAGGTGATCCCACTCCATCAAGATGGCAGCATGTGATTCCACTCCATCAAGATGGCAGCAGATGATCCCAGTCCATCAAGATGGCAGCAGGTGATCCCACTCCATCAAGATGGCAGCAGGTGATCCCATTCCATCAAGATGGCAGCATGTGATCCCACTCCATCAAGATGGCAGCATGTGATCCCACTCCATCAAGATGGCAGCAGGTGATCCCATTCCATCAAGATGGCAGCATGTGATCCCACTCCATCAAGATGGCAGCATGTGATCCCACTCCATCAAGATGGCAGCATGTGATCCCACTCCATCAAGATGGCAGCATGTGATCCCACTCCATCAAGATGGCAGCATGTGATCCCACTCCATCAAGATGGCAGCATGTGATCCCACTCCATCAAGATGGCAGCATGTGATCCCACTCCATCAAGATGGCAGCAGATGATCCCAGTCCATCAAGATGGCAGAATGTGATCCCACTCCATCAAGATGGCAGAATGTGATCCCACTCCATCAAGATGGCAGCATGTGATCCCACTCCATCAAGATGGCAGCAGGTGATCCCACTCCATCAAGATGGCAGCAGGTGATCCCACTCCATCAAGATGGCAGCAGGTGATCCCACTCCATCAAGATGGCAGCAGGTGATCCCATTCCATCCCACCTAACATTAAACCAAAAGAATGTCGTCTATAATGTACGTTCCTCAAACAGAAGTTTAAAAACAAATTTAGAAAGAACTAGCAACCGAATTTGAAGAAAATAGAACAGTAGAAACAAGAACTAAAAGATCAATTGACCGTCATAATAAAATATGTCAGTTAAACATGTCTGTGGAGAATGTATCAAGGTCAGTAGACTGCAAGATGTTGTTGCTATACACAAATTTGTAAATGGTCCAAGTCGGACCGAAACGTCGTCGTAAGCTCCTCTCTTTTATGTGCGGGTTATTTGTGTATCGTTCCAGTCACGGTATTGTGCCTTTTTGTTATTTATGTTGTTGCTACCAGATTAAGACCAGGTTATAAGTATCTCTGGCAGTACTGTTTGTGTAGAGATGCCAGTAACATGAAATGTAGAGTGCGTGGTCAGAGACAGGGTCATACACTGATGTATGGACACAGACGGGAAGGTACACTAGTGTGTGGACAAAGACAGGACCATATACTTGCGTGTGGACAGAGACAGGGTCATACACTTGTGTGTGTAAACAACGACAGTGTCATACATGTGTGCAGAGATAGGGGCATCTAATTCATTCCTCATACTAAGTATATTAGTGATTTAAAGACAGCCGAGAATAATTCTTAATTAAGGCTTCGTTTTTGATTTTCAAAATTTTCCATAGTTTTTACTGTGTTGCAGCGTCCAGTCATCCAGTCTTTCAGAAACACCTCCTTGAAAACACTGCAGGATGTGGCAGAATACTTCGTTGTTAATATCTGTAATTTTGATATTGTAGCCACATTTTGCACCTCATAGGTGAGTGAACTGCTGTTTCACGAGGCTGTAATACAATAATGATAAACGTTTTTAGCGGTAATAAGATATTTATAATTTCTGGAGATTGAATCTCCTTACTGCATTACGTAGATGAGCATATGGTGGCCACCGGACCGCGGGGTCGTTGACCCCCGAAACCCTCTCCAAGTATACTCCAGGTATACTCCAGTGTACTAGTCGCTCAAGTGGTAGTGTTGGGTCCTGGCCATGCCGGAACCACTGAAGCACGTCCACACCAAGATTACCATCTTCCCGAACAGTCGATTTGAGGGGCATCGACCTGGGGTGCCCTGGCTGGCATGGCTCAGGCTACAGTAATCACAAAACAAGAGAACTGTATCACGGAAGGCGTTGTGGACATACGCCTTTTACGAGGAGTCACGAACCCGTTTTAGGACGCCTTGAAACCATTTTGGTCGCAGTAAGACCGTTTTTACACACAAACTCATTTTCGGTGTCCACAGATCCATTTTAGGATACCAGGAACTCATTCTGGACAACACGGACCCCGTTTAAAAGATATAAATCCATCTGGACGTCATAAACCTATATTCAAACAATATACAAACAACCCACTTCGGCCCGATTTGGACCACTGACTAGTTAATGATTCAAGTCGGGACCGAAACGTCGTCATACGTTTCATTCTCATATGTGTGGATTATCTGTGTATTGTTCCAGTCACGGTCTTGAGCCTTTTCATTCTTTCCTGTTTTCGAACGATACAAACCCATTTCGGGACGCTACGAACCCGCTTTGTAAAGCCACGAACCAACTTCCGAGTTATATGAATCCATTTATGACGTCAGGAGCATTACCTTAAGAGGAATGAATGTTAGCAGGTCATGAGGCGTTTGCATTCCACGGGGTGATTGCCTGTAGACATTACAGCTGTTCCGGAATGTGTCTATCGAACCCGGCAGTTCCATTCTTCAACCCAGGTATGGAATGCCTCCGGGCGGCGAGTTCGTGCATTTCTATAGATCGCAACGAACATTTGCAATAATACAATGCAATGCAAGCACACAGTTCAGTATTAAGCTGCAAGTTTAGTCGCAATACCGTGGCAGGAACAATTTGCAACCCAGAAATTAAGAGATTCGGGCATCAACGCACCTGCGATCAAGGTCTATGACCAGGCCTCGAGGTGGATCAGGGCTTGATCAACCAGGCTGTTAATGATGGCCGCACGTAAACCGACGTACGAACCACTGCCCTATTAGAGGTCTGGGTTAGCATTTTTTTTATTATTATTATCACACTGGCCGATTCCCACCAAGGCAGGGTGGCCCAAAAAAGAAAAACTTTCACCATTATTCACTCCACTGTCTTGCCAGAAGGGTGCTTTACACTACAGTTTTTAAACTGCAACATTAACACCCCTCCTAATATATATATATATATATATATATATATATATATATATATATATATATATATATATATATATATATTAGTGGTGGTGGAGGCTATGGTGGTTGGGGTTGTGATGATGGTGGTGGAGCCGTGGTGGAGGTGGTGGTGGTGGTGGTGGATGTTGGGGGTATAGGGGTCTGAGGTGATTATCGTGGACATGGTCGATACTTGTGTTGGCGTCTCAATGACCGTCTTTCTTCCTTTGGTCTTGGTCTGTCTCGTATTGTGAAGCCAGGCTAGCAAACCAGGTTAGGAAACAAGGCTAGCAAACCAAGTTAGGAAGCCAGGCTAGCGAACCAAGTTAGGAAGCCAGGCTAGCAAACCAAGTTAGGAAGCCAGGCTAGCAAACCAAGTTAGGAAGCCAGGCTAGCAAACCAAGTTAGGAAGCCAGGCTAGCAAACCAGGTTAGTAAGCCAGGCTAGCAAACCAAGTTAGGAAGCCAGGTTAGCAAACCAGGTTAGGAAGCCAGGCTAGCAAACCAAGTTAGGAAGCCAGGCTAGCAAACCAGGTTAGGAAGCCAGGCTAGCAAACCAAGTTAGGAAGCCAGGCTAGCAAACCAAGTTAGGAAGCCAGGCTAGCAAACCAAGTTAGGAAGCCAGGCTAGCAAACCAAGTTAGGAAGCCAGGCTAGCAAACCAAGTTAGGAAGCCAGGCTAGCAAACCAGGTTAGGAAGCCAGGCTAGCAAACCAGGTTAGTAAGCCAGGCTAGCAAACCAGGTTAGGAAGCCAGGCTAGCAAACCAGGTTAGGAAGCCAGGCTAGCAAACCAGGTTAGGAAGCCAGGCTAGCAAACCAGGTTAGGAAGCCAAGCTAGCAAACCAGGTTAGGAAGCCAGGCTAGCAAACCAGGTTAGGAAGCCAGGCTAGCAAACCAGGTTAGGAAGCCAGGCTAGCAAACCAGGTTAGGAAGCCAGGCTAGCAAACCAGGTTAGGAAGCCAAGCTAGCAAACCAGGTTAGGAAGCCAGGCTAGCAAACCAGGTTAGGAAGCCAGGCTAGCAAACCAGGTTAGGAAGCCAGGCTAGCAAACCAAGTTAGGAAGCCAGGCTAGCAAACCAGGTTAGGAAGCCAGGCTAGCAAACCAGGTTAGGAAACCAGGCTAGCAAACCAGGTTAGGAAGCCAGGCTAGCAAACCAGGTTAGGAAGCCAGGCTAGCAAACCAGGTTAGGAAGCCAGGCTAGCAAACCAGGTTAGGAAGCCAGGCTAGCAAACCAGGTTAGGAAGCCAGGCTAGCAAACCAGGTTAGGAAGCCAGGCTAGCAAACCAGGTTAGGAAGCCAGGCTAGCAAACCAGGTTAGGAAGCCAGGCTAGCAAACCAGGTTAGGAAGCCAGGCTAGCAAACCAGGTTAGGAAGCCAGGCTAGCAAACCAGGTTAGGAAGCCAGGCTAGCAAACCAGGTTAGGAAGCCAGGCTAGCAAACCAGGTTAGGAAGCCAGGCTAGCAAACCAGGTTAGGAAGCCAGGCTAGCAAACCAGGTTAGGAAGCCAGGCTAGCAAACCAGGTTAGGAAGCCAGGCTAGCAAACCAGGTTAGGAAGCCAGGCTAGCAAACCAGGTTAGGAAGCCAGATGATCAGTCCCTCATGCTGAAAGACTGACCACCTCTATCAAGGCTGAGGGACTGACCACCTCTATCAAGGCTGAGGGACTGACCACCTCTATCAAGGCTGAGGGACTGACCACTTCTATCAAGGCTGAGGGACTGACCACCTCTATCATGGCTGAGGGACTGACCACCTCTATCATGGCTGAGGGACTGACCACCTCTATCATGGCTGAGGGACTGACCACCTCTATCAAGGCTGAGGGACTGACCACCTCTATCAAGGCTGAGGGACTGACCACCTCTATCAAGGCTGAGGGACTGACCACCTCTATCAAGGCTGAGGGACTGACCACCTCTATCAAGGCTGAAAGACTGACCACCTCTATCAAGGCTGAGGGACTGACCACCTCTATCAAGGCTGAGGTACTGACCACCTCTATCAAGGCTGAAAGACTGACCACCTCTATCAAGGCTGAGGGACTGACCACCTCTATCAAGGCTGAGGTACTGACCACCTCTATCAAGGCTGAAAGACTGACCACCTCTATCAAGGCTGAGGGACTGACCACCTCTATCAAGGCTGAAAGACTGACCACCTCTATCAAGGCTGAGGGACTGACCACCTCTATCAAGGCTGAGGTACTGACCACCTCTATCAAGGCTGAAAGACTGACCACCTCTATCAAGGCTGAGGGACTGACCACCTCTATCAAGGCTGAGGTACTGACCACCTCTATCAAGGCTGAAAGACTGACCACCTCTATCAAGGCTGAGGTACTGACCACCTCTATCAAGGCTGAGGGACTGACCACTGCAAAATTACTTCCACTGTCTCCGGTGCTATTTTCACATGTATTTGACTGAAGACGGCTGTTATGTGGGCAGCAGGTGGAAGTATACATCTCGCCCTGACCCTCTTATAACACGAGCCCTTACTGCTCTACTGCTCTACTGCTCTACTGATCTACTAGGGTAAGCGCGTAGATTCTAGGTCGAGTGACTGTGACCTAGTTGTTCACACTTTGTCGTCTATTATTAATTTCTTTCAGTGTTACTAAGTCTGGTAATGATTTTACTATGTTTTGTCTCTCTTTCACTTCGTTATTTTCTCTCTCTCTCTCTCTCTCTCTCTCTCTCTCTCTCTCTCTCTCTCTCTCTCTCTCTCTCTCTCTCTCTCTCTCTCTCTCTCTCTCTCTCTCTCTCTCTCTCTCTCTTCCACTATTATGTACTACTGGATCTTCTCAATATCTTCCTGGAATTAGGTTGTGAATTTTTCTGTCTGGTGATTACTAGACGGGGAATCGAGCCTGTCACCATTCCTTTTGCTGAATAAATAGCACGATTTTTCTAAGTCACATAATAATAATAATAATAATAATAATAATAATAATAATAATAATAATAATATAATAATAATCATTATTCATTCTGTGTGCAGTGTTTGCATGTTCACTGTCTCAGGTCCAGACTCGTGGAACTCCACATTCATTACAGATGTAAGACATAGGTGTCATCCTTCAGTCCTTGAGAACTACTAACATTGTCACACTCCACGAAGGTGGCAGTAAAGAAATCGCCAAAGAAAACTATAGGCAAATAGCGCTAACCTCACACAATATCAAAATTTTCGAATGGGTCTTGAGAAGCAAGATTGTTAATCTCAACAGTTGCGCAGTCCAGGGCAGGATGCTTTTAGAACAAGTCGCTAATACCTTTGACGTTTGCTAGACGCCTACGGTACGGTCTTGGATGTACTGGAAGACAGCCCATCTAAGACTTATTTTGCAAAAGCTATAGACACAGAGAATCATCAAGCAAATATAAATCAAGTCTTCCAACGGGCCTCAGACAATAACATTGAGGTTCACTGAAGACAAATTTCAGTTGCCCATTATGGAAGAATGGAATGAAGAGTATAACGTAGTACAGGACGAACTCAAACTTGGGAGTAATGATGTTAGAAGATCTCTCATTCAAGGATCACAACAATCTTGTTACTGCTACCACAAGGAAAATTAAAGACTGGATAACTAGAACTTTCAAGTCAAGAGATGCCAAGCCAGTGTTGATACACTTCAAGTCGCTTGTTCTTTGCTTGCTGGAGTATTACTGTATACTGACGTCCCCCGTCAAGATAGGCAAGATTGCTCAGCTGGAAAATTTCAAGAAAATTTTCACTGTTCCTATATATATTTAATCAAACATTTGAATTGCTGGGAGAACTTGAAGCATCTTCAACTGTATCCTTGGAACGTAAGTGGGAAATGTGTATCATAATTTACACCTGGAAAATCCTAAAGTAACTGATCCTAAACCTGAACACTGAAATCCCTCCGTATAACAAGAGACTCAGTAAACGGTGCTTAATACCTCCACTAAGAAGCATGGGCACGACGAGTACACTAAGAGAACTCGAGTGTCAGAGGTCCTCGACTCATCAACGCCCTCCCTCCATGAATAAGAGGAATTACCAACAAGCCTCTGGCTGTCTTCAAGATGGATCTTGACTAGTTTCTCATATGAGTTTCGAACCAGCCGGGCTATGGTTCGTACATTGTACTGCGTGCATCCAGCAGTAACAGCCTGGTTATTCAGACCTTGATCCACCAGGAGGCCTGGTCTGGGACCGGGCCGCGGGGGTGATAACTTCCCCGGATGTGACGTAAGAAGTATCCTACGCATGTACTTACGTCTATTGATTTTTTTTAAGATTTGTCTACGTTATTTTAACCTTAATGAACCTAAATTTACGTATAAATACTCACCGGTAACTAATTACATAAGCAAGAGTGTCACAGCAACGGGCTAGGGTAGAAACATTGGGCAGGTTTCTTTACACCGGTTGTCTATATTCAACCATCGGTAAAAACCTGGGTGTTAGTGGACTGGCGTGGGTCGCATCCTGGGGACAAAAGTGACCTAATTTACCCAAAATGCTCTGCATAACAAGCTGCTAGGACTGTATACCTTGTACATGTACTTGTAGAAATAAAGGTATTATTATTTCTATTATTATTATTATTATTATTATTATAAAACATCGGGTATGTGTATTTCAATATAAGTAAGACTTTTCTTATACGCGGTTGGAGAAGCTCTTTAAGTAGGTCGGTGTCATTAAAGTAATGGATTTTCTTACGACCTCTGGTAAGTATTACCTTCGTGGAATTTTAGTTTGATAAATGATGAATTGTTATTATCGTCGGTTATTAAACTGTTTACAACCCCGTTCTCTCTTACTGGTGTTGGGGAGACTTGGCTAAATATATTCCTGGCCCCTTTTCGTCTGTTTTAATGATCCAGAGTAAAGTTTACCCTTGCCTTGATGCCTCGCCCTCTTTCCTACCATTTCTCCCTTCCTCGCTCCCTCCGTGCCTTTCTTCTATACCCTCTCACAACCCTTTCTCCATCCAAACCAAACTTTCTTCATTCCTTCCCTACAGTATAGCATAGTACAGCACATTACAGTATGTACAGAAAATACCCCTTGGGGTGAGTCTTGAAGTGGGGATAGTCGAAGAATAGGTTCTGATCGAACATTAAAATGGTATAAAATACCGACAGGTTGTTAGGTAAGACACATATGCAACAGTTAGGTATCTTTATTATGAAACGTTTCGCCTACACAGTAGGCTTCTTCAGTCAAGTACAGAAAAGTTGATAGAAGCAGAAGATACTTGAAGACGATGTAATCAGTCCATCACCCTTAAAGTTTTGAGGTGGTCAGTCCCTCAGTCTGGAGAAGAGCATTGTTCCATAGTATGAAACAATATTGTTTCATACTATGGAACAATGCTCTTCTCCAGACTGAAGGACTGACCACCTCAAAACTTTAAGGGTGATGGACTGATTACATCGTCTTCAAGTATCTTCTGCTTCTATCAACTTTTCTGTACTTGACTGAAGAAGCCTACTGTGTAGGCGAAACGTTTCATAATAAAGATACCTAACTGTTGCATATGTGTCTTACCTAACAGGTTCTGATCGAAGACGCTGCAGTCGAAGGGACAGAGCCAGGGCTTAACCCAGCTGCTGAGCGAACGGGGATGTGTTGATTACCAGCAGAAAGATGGGTAAAACAGGCAGGTGCAAGAGTTCAGCGTGCTGTTGTGAAGGTGAGCTGTGTCTTTATGGTGGACTGGCGGTGGCTGACCCAGTCTTGAGTTTCTTGGACACTTCTTTTGGTAGGTAGGTGAGGATGGCGTAGTTGTCTTGGTCGTGGATGAAGCGCCTCACAAATTCTTGGGCTAGGTTGGGTGTAAAGATGTATGAGACAGTAGAGGCGTATTTCAGTTCTGTTACAGAGTCTAGCGTGCAGTTCCTTGGGGAACATGGAACTTCTATTTCGTTATGTCGGCCATAGTCCATTCGTGCCGGTTTTTAATGAGATTTTTCAAGTAGCTCGCTGATTAGCTGGTAATATCAATTTCTTCGCTCTCAGAATCGGAGATGAACTATTTCAAAGTTTTGGTCTTGTAATACCTTAAGAGTCGATGTAGTGACGATCTTGCCAGCCTCATCGTCGCTAAAGGAGTCGACGGTGGAGGCGTTCTTAGTCGTCATCAGGTTCGACAGTTCGCCCTGCAGTGTCCTTCATGATGCCGACAAGAGTCCTCTTCGTCAGGTATGAGACCCGTCTTGATATAATTATAACATGAAAATGTAGGTAACTTGTATTGTCGCTGTGTAACTATCATACTGAACAATGCAGCAGCACAATGGGCATGTATACCACTTTGCTAAATATAACAAAGAAACCTACACCACAAAGTGGGCAAGGTTTCGGCAAGCCTCCCCAGCTGCAGGTGGGCGTGCGTGCAGACGCTGGACCGCGCCCATGCAGGCGCTGGACCACTCCCCCTCCTCTGTGGCGACAGTCGCTGAGCACCAGTACTGTCTTGAAAGTCACAGTAAACTTTAAAGGGGGCTGGCCTTGGTGGACCTTGTGGACCTTGTGGGCCTTGTGGACCTTGTGGACCTGGGGCCTATGGGGACAGGGAGACGAAGGAGAACCTGGGGGATCGAAGTCTAGGAGAATTAAGAGATCTGGTACCTGGCATTTTCTAAGAGAATTATGAGACCTACCTGGCAGTGTCTAGAACTATGAGACCTGGTACGTAACTATGAGACATGGTACCTAACTCGTGTCCCCAACTGTTGAGAGAGAGAATTATTCACACAGACTTTACTTCCTGACCACATACGGTTGAGATGTAGAGGATGACGTCTCTGTGTGTCCACAACCACAATATCTTGGGACCTTAAGACAAATAAATAATTTATAGTCTTCCAACAGCTTCGAGTACAATGGGGAAAAGAAAGTATGTAATTGTTCTTACAAATTCTCGTATCATGACCAACAAGGGAAAGTTATCTGTAGCATCATCTATGTTTCTCAAGAGCTGTGTGTGTGTGTGTGTGTGTGTGTGTGTGTGTGTGTGTGTGTGTGTGTGTGTGTGCTCACCTAGTTGTACTCACCTAGTTGAGGTTGCAGGGGTCGAGTCTGAGCTCCTGGCCCCACCTCTTCACTGGTCGCTACTAGGTCACTCTCCCTGAACCGTGAGCTTTATCATACCTCTGCTTAAAGCTATGTATGGATCCTGCCTCCACTACATCGCTTCCCAAACTATTCCACTTACTGACTACTCTGTGGCTGAAAAAATACTTCCTAACATCCCTGTGATTCATCTGTGTCTTCAACTTCCAACTGTGTCCCCTTTTTTTTTTTTTTTTTTTTTTTATTCGCCGGTATTCTCCCGGCCCGGGTCTTTTCCAAGTAGTGGTGACCCGGCCTTGGCTCCCTATCAAGGGAGTGTCGAGACTTAAGTCTCCCATGGGAGGAGGCACAAGTACCTCCTCATCTTTGGGACCAAGTGTCCCCAGGCCTAGCCACATTCCCCGCCCTCACGGGGCTCGTAGGGAGAAGCTAGGCCTCTGGTCTGCCATCTACCCCGCCTCGAAGGGGCTCGTGGGGATGGCAGTCTTATGTGTGTCCCCTTGTTACTGTGTCCAATCTCTGGAACATCCTGTCTTTGTCCACCTTGTCAATTCCTCTCAGTATTTTGTATGTCGTTATCATGTCCCCACTATCTCTCCTGTCCTCCAGTGTCGTCAGGTTGATTTCCCTTAACCTCTCCTCGTAGGACATACCTCTTAACCCTGGGACTAGTCTTGTTGCAAACCTTTGCATTTTCTCTAGTTTCTAGTTTCGTGTATGTGTGTGTGTGTATGTGTGTGTGTATGTGTGTGTGTGCATGTGTGTGTGTGTGTATGTGTGTGTATGTGTGTGTGTATGTGTGTGTGTGCCATCCAAATTTTATAGAAAAATAATGCCTTTTATTTCCATAGATAAACATTACCTCAGTAATACCTCTTTTTATTGGCAGATTTTTTTTCAGCAGTTTAGATGGCTTTACGAGTGTTTTAATAAATGCCGCGTGCTAGCTTGTAGTAAGTAAATGTGATGAAAGATTTGTCAGAGCTTGGCACTGATGTTGCTTACACCAGAAGATAGACCCTTGGTGTGTGCATTATGCTGTGAACGGGGCTTCACGGTGTGCATTATGCTGTAGACGGAGCTTCAAGGTGAGCATTATGCTGTGGATGGGGCTCCAGGGCGTACATTATGCTGTAGACGCGGCTTCAGGGTGTGCATTATGCTGTGGCTGGGGTTTCAGGACGTGCATTATGTTGTGGATGGGGCATCAGGGCGGACATTAAGCTAATAAACCAAGGTACAGGTGGGGTTTGAACTCGCGGCGAGTGAGTGGTAAAACTCCAGACAGACAAGTTAGCCGTTGGGCGAGAGATTCATTTGCAAAATCTTGCATTTTTGGTCACAGTGGTGCCTATGCTAACCTTCCTATAATGTATAAATGTACCTAGTTGGGTGAATCTTATTGTAGCCAGCTGGCCTAGTGGCTAACGCCACGGTTTGGAATTTTACGACTCACTTGCATCGAGTTCAATCCCCGCCTGTACCGTGGTTTGTTTGCAATCGTGTTATTACGATTTCGTGAGTACATTATGCTGTGGACGGGGTTTTAGGGTACACATTATGCTTTGGACGGGGTTTCAGGGTACACATTATGCTGTGGACGGGGTTTCAGGGTACACATTATGCTGTGGACGGGGTTTCAGGGTACACATTATGCTGTGGACGGGGTTTCAGGGTACACATTATGCTGTGGACGGGGTTTCAGGGTACACATTATGCTGTGGACGGGGTTTCAGGGTACACATTATGCTGTGGACGGGGTTTCAGGGTACACATTATGCTATGGACGGGGTTTCAGGGTACACATTATGCTTTTTATGGGGTTTCAAGGTGTATATTATGCTGTGGATGGGGTTTCATGGCGTATATTATGCTGTGGATGGGGCTTTAGGGCATACATTATGCTGTGAATGGGGTTTCATGGTGCACATTATGTTGTGGACAGGGCTTCAGGGCATACATTATGCTGTGGACAGGGCTTCAGGGCATACATTATGCTGTGGACAGAGCTTCAGGGCATATATTTTGCTGTGGATGGGGCTTCACGGCGTATTTTATCCTGTGGACGGGACTTCAGGGCATACATTATGCTGTTGACGGGGTTTTAGGGCATACATTATGCTGTGGACGGGGCTTCATGGTGTACATTAAGCTGTGGAAGGGGATTCAGGGCATACATTATGCTGTGGACGGGGCTTCGGGGCATACATTATGCTGTGGACGGGGCCTCTGGTGGCTGTGCTTATCCTCAGAGAACAAAGGGATCGTGACTTTTAAACATTACATTTAGGGTCATTTATTTGTACTGGGACTGAACTAGGACTCTAGTAAGGGTGCTTTTTCTATGCAGAGTGTGCATGACGTAGTCCTAAGGATCTGCTCTGCGATACTATTGTTTCTACAAGGTGCAGGTGCCGTATCTTGTGCTGTAGCAATGTGTCGTGTGTGGTGTCACTCACGGCGTAGATATCGCAGGTATGACTGGGCAGTATGCGGCGGTGGGTGGCGCAGTGGCCGTACGTTCACTCTTAGTGATCGCTGGTTACTGAAGCTCTCTGGCACTGTGCCTCCCTCTACCCCCCCCCCTTCCATGTTGCTCGTGCTTCTGGCAGAGCCGTCACCTTGTTGCCGCTCCTGTACGAGAGATTCTGTGCCTAATCAAACACACACACACACGCCAGGAGCTTGGACTCGACCCCTGCAACCTCAACTAGGTGAGCACACACACACACACACACACACACACACACCAAAGAAGTGGGACCAGAGGCTTAGGCTCGATCTCTGTAACAACATATAGGTAGCACACACACACAGAACTAAGGGACCCATGGTGGTGATAGCAATTATACAACCCACCCCTAAACAGCAGGAGACCAAGAGAGGAGTAAGATGACAAAAACATTGTGATATGATAGAGAAGGTAGCCAGAAGAACCCGAAAGGGCAGTGTAAAGCTAGTGACAATGGAAGACTTCAACCATAAGAAAATATGTCGAAAATGGCACAAAATACTGACAAGTTGATAAGACGCACATGCAACAGTTGTGTATTTTTATTGCTGAAACTTTTCGCCTACACGACAGGCTTCTTCAGTCGATTACAAAGGAGACAGCCGGAGCAGCAAAGATGAGAAGACGATGTAATCAGTCCGTCACTCTATATGACAATTTTGAAGTGATTTTACTCATAAGAAAATAGATTGAGAAAGTCCAGAGTCACATAGAGAACCAGACATGTGGAGAGCCAAGTTGTTGGCAGATGGAGACTTTATGTCAGTATGTTAGGAACACAACTACAGAGAGAGAGAGCAAAGGTAACGAACCAGCGAGGTTGGACCTTGTGTTCATCCTAAATGACTCTGATGTAGGGGACATTGAATATGAGTGGTCGTCCCTCGGTGCTAGTGACCACACAGTGCTGAGGCTGATTTCCCTGTGGAAGAGAATGAGGAGAATACAGAGCGTGATGGGACAAAGGAGACTATACAGGTGTGAAGCAGTTCTTAAGTGGAGTGCCACTGGAATAGGAGCTAGATGGAAAGACAGTGAACGAAAGGAGTGCCAGGAGGCCGAGGAGAAGTTCCTACCCAGATGCAGAAACATAGGCAAAAACAGAGCCCAAAGTTCACTCAAAGGTGCAGCGAGGTAAAAGATAAAAGTGCAAGAACGTGGAGGAAATATAAAGGTGCGCAGAAAAGCCAGAAATCAATATGCATCAGAAGCTGAATGACAATTTAAGAATGACACGGAATCCAAAGGCAAATTTGAGCAAAAGTTACTTGGTATTAAGGCTGAAGAAGGAAGGAAGGAAGGAAGCTCATTAGGAGTGACCAGGAAGTCTGTGACCAAGTGAACAAAAGAGTTATGGAACATTGTCAGAGTCACAGAGCGAGCGTGCACCAAAGAGCACTGGACACAATACACAAAATGGGAGGTGTGGTGAAGAAACTACTGAACGAGCTAGATACCTTGAAGGTAATGGTGCCAGACATCTCTGTGCGGGTTATGAGAGAGCGAGCACAAGAACTGCGAGTGCCACTAACTGCATTCTTTAACCAGTCAGTGAAAAATAGGGCAGCTGCCTGATGTCCGGAAAACAGCAAATGTTGTCCCGATATTTAAAATAAAGGACAGATCAGTGTTACCGACATGTATAGTGTGCAGGGTTATGGTGAAGAATATCTGAAGAATAGTAGAGCACCTGAAAAGGAGTGGATTTACGGAGATTTACAGAGGGTATATCCTGTCTTTAAAATCAGTTAGAGTTCTATGACAAGGTATCGAAACTTAGGCAGGAGAGAGAGAGAGAGAGAGAGAGAGAGAGAGAGAGAGAGAGACAGACAGACAGACAGACAGACAGAGATAGGGACAGAGAGGGCTGAACTGTAAACTTGTGTACTGTAAGGTGTTCAAGAGACCTGGACAATAGCTAGAGAAGCAGGCAGGACTAACAAGAACATTACAGTGTATCACGTAATACTCAACAGGAAGATAACAACGAGTTACTGTCTGTGAAGAGATGTCGGAATGGGCGAGTGTGACGAATGGGATTCCACAAGAGTCCGTACTTGGACCAGTACTGTTTCTTGGGCATGTAACAGATATGACACTAGGAATCGAGTCAGAGGTGTCCCTGTTCGCAGATGTAAAACTAATAAAATAATACAAACAGGAGGAGACCAGGAAAGACTTCAAATGGATCTGAACAAACTGTAAGATTAATCTAACAAATGGCTATTATAATTTAATCTCAGGAGCAAATGCAAAGTTATGAAAATGGAGGAACGGCAAAGAAAACAGGAAACAAAGTACAGGCTCATTGAACAAAGGCTGTAAACCTCCCTGAAAGAGAAGGACCTGAGGGTGAGAATAGTTCCAAGCATTTTACTTCAGCTGCAAGCTAAAACCAAACATAAGTCACAAAGATTTTTTTTCAGCCTTAAAGTGGTCAGGAAGTGGAACGACATACATAACTTTAAGAATAGGTATGACAGGGCTCACGCAGCCAGGAGAGTGAACTCAGGGGCCTGCGGTGAGGTGGAGCCAGGAGCTGACACTCGACCTCTGCAACCACAAATAGGTGAGTGAACATACACACACACACACAGCCAGGAGCTGTGACTCGACCCCCGCAACCACAACTAGGTGACAACTAGGTAAGTACACACATACACACACACACACATACACACACACACACACACAGATACACATACACACACACACACACACACACATACACACACACACATACACACACACACACATGTGCCTAGGACAAATTGGTAACTAACACACACACACACACACACACACACACACACACACACACACACACACACACACACACACACACACACACATACACACATACACACACACATGCACACACACATACACACACACATACACATGCACACACACATACACACACACATACACACACATACACATACACATACACACATACACACACATACACACACACATGTGCCTAGGACAAATTGGTAACTAACACACACACACACACACACACACACACACATACACACACACACACATGCACACACGCATACACACACACACATGCACACACACACATACACATACATACACACACACATACACCCTTCACAAACAACTTTGACCTATTCTATGGGTCTGTGACGCTTGACCTATCAGGTCTGGTGTTCAGAACACCTGTTATCAGGTCTTGTAGTACGGATGGTTGATGGAGTTTCAAGTCTATCTACCCGAGGGTCATTAAAGATCTATATCACCTGTTCACCAGCAGTTAAGAATTACTTTTAATATCAAGATAAGAAATAAAGTAATCTCTCAGTATATATATACCGAGAGACATACACCTCTCAGTGTATATATACCGAGACATATACCTCTCAGTGTATATATACCGAGAGACATACACCTCTCAGTGTATATATACCGAGAGACATACACCTCTCAGTGTATATATACCGAGAGACATATACCTCTCAGTGTATATATACCGAGAGACATACACCTCTCAGTGTATATATACCGAGAGACATACACCTCTCAGTGTATATATACCGAGAAACATACACCTCTCAGTGTATATATACCGAGAGACATACACCTCTCAGTGTATATATACCGAGAAACATACACCTCTCAGTGTATATATACCGAGAAACATACACCTCTCAGTGTATATATACCGAGAGACATACACCTCTCAGTGTATATATACCGAGAAACATACACCTCTCAGTGTATATATACCGAGAAACATACACCTCTCAGTGTATATATACCGAGAAACATACACCTCTCAGTGTATATATACCGAGAGACATACACCTCTCAGTGTATATATACCGAGAAACATACACCTCTCAGTGTATATGTACCGAGAGACATACACCTCTCATTGTATATATACCCAGAAACATACACCTTTCAGTGTATATGTACCGAGAGACATACACCTCTCAGTGTATATATACCCAGAAACATACACCTCTCAGTGTATATGTACCGAGAGACATACACCTCTCAGTGTATATGTACCGAGAGACATATACCTCTCAGTATATATATACCGAGAAACATACACCTCTCAGTGTATATATACTGAGAAACATACACCTCTCAATGTTTATATACCGAGAAACATACACCTCTCAGTGTATATATACCGAGAGACATGTGTCGACCTGTTGACGAACTTCTCGACCTCGGAGAAGGGAAATAAGCACCTGCTTGTAATGGTAGATAACTTGACGCGGTACAGTGAATTAGTACCCATTCCTGATAAAACCGCCGAAACGGTCGCTAGTGCTTTCCGTGAGCATGTTGTTCTTCGTCATACTTGCCCACGTGTCCTTCTGTCAGACAATGGGTCTGAGTTTATAAATGGCATAATGCAGGATCTTTGCTCCAGATTCAACATTCACCAAGCGCCAGTAGCTCCACGCCACCCTGCGAGTAATGGTCTTGCTGAACGTACAAATCGCAAAGTCCTGGAGGTGCTCAGGGTAACCGTTAACCCAAGTTGTACTACATGGGATGAGGCTATCCCAGATGTTCAGTGTACATTAAATTCCTCCCTCAACAGCTCGATCGGTGAGACACCTCATTTTGCTTTGTATGGCTATGACAAGCGCTTACCATATGAAATTCTGTTTGCTCCACCTAGACCTACTTATGATACTGATAACCCCAGTGTAGTAAAGATGCGGACAACGCAGCTTGTCTTCCAGCGGGTACGAGAGAACCTTATGAAAGCTACTGATAGGTTCACATCTGAGCGCAATGCCCGCGCCAAGGAAAGCAAAGTGGAACCAGGTTGCAAAGTTATGTTGCTCAACCCAGCGCAGACCCCAGGTATGCACAAACTTGTCCCAAAATTCGTGGGTCCTTACCGTGTCCTACGACAGCTCCGTGGCAATAAGTTCGAGGTGAGGGAGATTGCTACGGGAACTATTAAGGAAGCCCACCTTGATCACATGAAGTATGTGGACCATGTGCAGGCCGAAGCAGAGCTGGAGTCGCGTGAGTTGCAACGCCACAATCAGACCAATGCTAGGGACAACCCGTCTATCCCTCCTCCCACTACTACTGGTACGGAAGACGGCCCAGTAAGGCTCCATACCTATGGCCTGCGACCCAGGACGACAGTACATTTCTGTGACATTGACGTACCTACTGACTTGTCTGACTCCTACGTTAGTTATGCTAATTGTTTGCTTGCAGAAATGGGTATAAATGCGTACACATTGTATAGCTAGTGGATAATGGAGTCAGAGTGGACAACATCATGTAATTATGTGAATACTTTTAGAAGGGTACCCAGAGTGTAATGAATTCCATGGATATAGTATTACTGTAGGTATGTTCACCCAGTGTTTTTATATATAAAAAAAAGAGCCTGTATTATGGTCAGGGCAGTGTATATATACAGAGAGACATACACCTCTCGGCGTATATATATACCGAGAGACATACACCTCTCAATGTATATATATATATATACCGAGACACACCTCTCAGTGTATATATATACCGAGAGACATACACCTCTGTGTATATATACCGAGAGACATACACCTCTGTGTATATATATACCGAGAGACATACACCTCTGTGTATATATATACCGAGAGACATACATCTCTCAGTGTATATATATACCGAGACACACCTCTCAGTGTATATATATACCGAGAGACATACATCTCTGTGTATATATACCGAGAGACATACACCTCTGTGTATATATATACCGAGAGACATACACCTCTCAGTGTATATATATACCGAGAGACATACACCTCTCAGTGTATATATATACCGAGAGACATACACCTCAGTGTATATATACCGAGAGACATACACCTCTCAGTGTATATATATACCGAGAGACATACACCTCTCAGTGTATATATATACCGAGAGACATACACCTCTCAGTGTATATATATACCGAGAGACACACCTCTCAGTGTATATATATACCGAGAGACATACACCTCTGTGTATATATATACCGAGAGACATACACCTCTGTGTATATATATACCGAGAGACATACACCTCTGTGTATATATATACCGAGAGACATACACCTCTCAATGTATATATATATATACCGAGACACACCTCTCAGTGTATATATATATACCGAGAGACATACACCTCTGTGTATATATACCGAGAGACATACACCTCTGTGTATATATATACCGAGAGACATACACCTCTGTGTATATATATACCGAGAGACATACATCTCTCAGTGTATATATATACCGAGACACACCTCTCAGTGTATATATATACCGAGAGACATACATCTCTGTGTATATATACCGAGAGACATACACCTCTGTGTATATATATACCGAGAGACATACACCTCTGTGTATATATATACCGAGAGACATACACCTCTCAGTGTATATATATATATATACCGAGAGACATACACCTCTGTGTATATATATACCGAGAGACATACACCTCTGTGTATATATACCGAGAGACATACACCTCTGTGTATATATATACCGAGAGACATACACCTCTTAGTGTATATATATATATATATATATATATATATATATATATATATATATATATATATATATATATATATATATATATATACCGAGAGACATACACCTCTGTGTATATATATACCGAGAGACATACACCTCTGTGTATATATATATACCGAGAGACATACACCTCTCAGTGTATATATATACCGAGAGACATACACCTCTCAGTATATATATACCGAGAGACATACACCTCTCAGTGTATATATACCGAGAGACATACACCTCTCAGTGTATATATACCGAGAGACATACACCTCTGTGTATATATATACCGAGAGACATACACCTCAGTGTATATGTACCGAGAGACATACACCTCTCAGTGTATATGTACCGAGAGACATACACCTCTGTGTATATATATGCCGAGAGACATACACCTCAGTGTATATATATACCGAGAGACATACACCTCTCAGTGTAAATATATACCGAGAGACATACACCTCTGTGTATATATATACAGAGAGACATACACCTCAGTGTATAAATATACCGAGAGACATACACCTCTCAGTGTATATATATACCGAGAGACATACACCTCTGTGTATATATATACCGAGAGACATACACCTCTCAGTGTATATATACCGAGAGACATACACCTCTCAGTGTATATATACCGAGAGACATACACCTCTGTGTATATATATACCGAGAGACATACACCTCGGTGTATATATACCGAGAGACATACACCTCTCAGTGTATATGTACCGAGAGACATACACCTCTGTGTATATATATACCGAGAGACATACACCTCAGTGTATATATATACCGAGAGACATACACCTCTCAGTATATATATATACCGAGAGACATACACCTCTGTGTATATATATACCGAGAGACATACACCTCAGTGTATATATATACCGAGAGACATACACCTCTCAGTGTATATATATACCGAGAGACATACACCTCTGTGTATATATATACCGAGAGACATACACCTCTCAGTGTATATATATACCGAGAGACATACACCTCTGTGTATATATATACCGAGAGACATACACCTCTCAGTGTATATATATACCGAAAGACATACACCTCTGTGTATATATATACCGAGAGACATACACCTCTCAGTGTATATATATACCGAGAGACATACACCTCAGTGTATATATATACCGAGAGACATACACCTCTCAGTGTATATATATATACCGAGAGACATACACCTCTCAGTGTATATATATATACCGAGAGACATACACCTCTCAGTGTATATATATATACCGAGAGACATACACCTCTCAGTGTATATATATACCGAGAGACATACACCTCAGTGTATATATATACCGAGAGACATACACCTCTCAGTGTATATATATATACCGAGAGACATACACCTCTGTGTATATATATACCGAGAGACATACACCTCTGTGTATATCTATACATCTGTTAATCCTGATAATATTATAATCAAATTACTAATATAACGACAACACAGATCACAATAAAAAGAATTATTATTTATTATATAGCTATTTATTTGTCTTAAATTATTGGCATTATTATTATCATTATTTTTTTTTTATTCACCGGTATTCTCCCGGCCCGGGTCTTTTCCAAGTAGTGGTGACCCGGCCTTGGTTCCCTATCTGGGGAGTATCCCGAGACTTAAGTCTCCCATGGGAAGAGGTACAAGTACCTCCTCATCTTTGGGACCAAGTGTCCCCAGGCCTAGCCACATACCCCGCCCTCACGGGGCTCGTAGGGAGAAGCTAGGCCTCTGGTCTGCCATCTACCCCGCCTCAAAGGGGCTCGTGGGGATGGCAGTCTTATGAGCCGCAGGTGGTATTATTATTATTATTATTATTATTATTATTATTATTATTATTATTATTATTATTATTATTATCGCAGTCTTCTTCTACTTGTTCTTCTTGTTCTTCTTCTTCTTCTTCTTCTTCTTCTTCTTCTTCTTCTTCTTCTTCTTCTTCTTCTTCTTCTTCTTCTTCTTCTTCTTCCTCTTGTTCTTCTTGTTCTTGATCTTGTTCTTGTTCTTCTTGCTCTTGTTCTTGATCTTGATCTTGTTCTTCTTGTTCTTGTTCATCTTGATCTTGTTCTTGAGCTTGTTCTTGTTCTTCTTGTTCTTGTTCTTCGTGTTCTTGTTCTTGCTCTTGTTCTTCTTCTTCTTCTTGTTGTTCTTGTTCTTGCTCTTGTTCTTCTTGTTCTTGTTCTTGATCTTGTTCTTGTTCTTCTTGCTCTTGTTCTTGATCTTGAACTTAATCTTCTTGTTCTTGTTCATCTTGATCTTGTTCTTGAGCTTGTTCTTGTTCTTGTTCTTGTTCTTCTTGTTCTTGTTCTTGCTCTTGTTCTTCTTGTTCTTCTTCTTGATCATGTTCTTGTTCTTGTTCTTGCTCTTGTTCTTCTTGTTCTTGTTCTTGATCATGTTCTTGTTCTTGTTCTTGATCATGTTCTTGTTCTTCTTGTTCTTGTTCTTGTTCTTCTTGTTCTTGATCTTGTTCTTGTTCTTCTTGTTCTTGTTCTTGATCTTGTTCTTCTTGTTCTTGATCTTGTTCCTCTTGTTCTTGTTGTTCTTGTTCTTGTTCTTCTTGTTCTTGTTCTTGATCTTGTTATTGTTCTTGTTCTTGTTCTTGATCTTGTTCCTCTTGTTCTTGTTGTTCTTGTTCTTGCTCTTGTTCTTCTTGTTCTTGATCTTGTTCTTGTTCTTGTTCTTCTTGTTCTTGATCTTGATCTTGTTCTTCTTGATCTTGTTCTTGTTCTTGATCTTGTTCTTCTTGTTCTTGTTCTTGTTGTTGTTGTTGTAGGTATGTGTGCAATAAGTGTGACTTACAATGTTGGTGAGACAGGTATGTGTGCAATAAGTGTGACTTACAATGTTGGTGAGACAGGTATGCGCCTGGGGCAACACTAGTTGCAACACTCTCTCAGTTCCTATAACCTTTCCCTAAATCGGTGATATTAATAACGTTGCACAATGCAAGAACAATTGTTTGGAAGAGTGGCAGTTCTGTGGTAATATTTGGCTTAGTTGTTGTGTGCTTGTGGAGGCAGTGGGGCACTGGTTGACCACCAAGGTGGCGGCTCTCCTCAATATATATATATATATATATATATATATATATATATATATATATATATATATATATATATATATATATATATATATATATATATATATACACCGTGCCGTATATATAAAACTGGTCACTTAGCAAGAACTCACTTACAATTAAGTCCTTTTTTAAATTTTCTCTTATACGTTTAAATATATATATTTTTTCCTTTATGTAATGTAAAAACTAATAATTTGTACCAAAAGAATCTTAGAAAACTTACCTAACCTTATTGTAACAAGCGCAATTTAATTTAGCCTAATCCAACTCAATATGTTTTATTTTAGTTTGCAATAATTTAATAAACAAACACAATGAAATATATTTTTTTCGTTAGGTTCAGAATGATTTTTGCAAAATTACTGCATTCACAAATTTTCGTTTGCCTTATCCGGTAAGAAGAGCGTTGCTATTTTAGCAACGCTGGGAGAGGACTTGGAAGTTCACAGTTCTCTGCAGAGGACTGTCTAGATTAAGGACCATCGTGTATTATCTAGGCGTATGAGACAAGGATAATCAAGAAAAAGAGAATGAGAGAGAGAGAGAGAGAGAGAGAGAGAGAGAGAGAGAGAGAGAGAATGGAGCGTGGGTGAAAGGTTAAGGTGTAAGAAGGATCAATATATCAGGTCCTGTTGAGAGGATTGTTCTTCAGATCAATTAGGAACGTCATGTCACGACTCTGGCGCGACCTCGTGAAGGAAGACCAATTTGAGACCATTAACGTGAGGGAAGACGAGTCTCAGACCATTAACGTGAAAGAGAACAGGTCTCAGGCCATTAATGTGAAGGAGGACAGGTTTCGGGCCATTAATCTGAAGGAGGAAGCATCTCAGACCATTACCAGACAAGGAAAACCACTGGAAGCAACAAACACATGGAGTGTTGCTACTGCCTTTCTCCACTGGTTGAAGCACCACTGGAGAAAGAAACAGCAGCTGCTTCAACAAGCAACAGCAGTCACAAGAACACCAGGAAATACAACGGATGGCTTTATGGCAGCAGGAACAGTATAAGCAACAGTAACAATAAGAAAAGCAGCAGCGGCGGCGACAACGGCAGCTGCAACAGGAGCAGTAGCATGAACCTGAACTGTAACAGCCGTAACAGTAGCAGCAACTGCTAGAGCAACATTACTTGTAACAATAGAACAAAGGTGGTATGAGAGCCAGCAATAAAAAGAGAAAAACTAAGAGAATAAAGCAAGGAATGTCATCAGGTGAGAGAGATGGAACTCATCAGTGTGATGTATGTCACTGTATTATCTAGTGATGTATGTCAGTATACTGATACTGATATATATACCAGCATGCTGTATATTGTAGCTTATTCCAGGTAAACTGGTAAAAAATATTAAAGGAGATCAGCAAATTGTTGGAAATTTACCCAAAATGCAAATACTGCGATGTTTTAATGCGTTAAAAATCTGCAAGTGTTTGTATTATGTTTTCTGACCATCCCAGGTAACTTTACACTATTGACATGCACTCTTTGTGAATATAAGATTATTGTAGCCAACACAGAGTATAACTAGAGGACCTGATCATGGGAAGGACTGCTGCTGATTCTGCTGCGTTCTGCAAAATTAATATCCACGTTAAAAATCCCATTTTTAATAATAAACTGGAAAACTTATATAAACTACACATGTTGCATTACGTAAATTGCAGCATTTTCTACACATAGTTTTCTGTGTTGATTTAATATATGAATATTTAGGTAAATATGGAGTAGCTGTGGTGGTGGTGGTTCACCACACTGGTTCCTACACATTCTCTCCTCCACACAGCACTTATCTACGCATCTTTTCGGATAAATATCCAAATTCCTTTCATAAATTATTGTAGAATTAATTGCTCTTATTTTATTTAGATACTCTAAGACATTAAATTTTTATTGGCTTATTTAACGGATTTTAAATATAATTATATATATATATTTTCATTGCTATTTTGAAATGTTTTTGTTATTATTTATATCCATAATTAACATGGATAACAGGCTTTAAGAACCATGTGGGAGCCGTATCCAAATTTTAATATATTTAGATTATTGTTTTAGTGGAGATGCCTAAAGTATTTTCATCGGATTTCTTGAAAGAAATGCTTGGTGGACAGTTGTGTACAGGGGGGAACTAAGACATTCAGGCAGTGATAATGGAACAATAGGAAGCCGAGATAGTGGTTGTAAGGGTGAGTTGTCTCAGCTCTCTCTTGCTCTCTTTTCGATGCTTGACTTATGTCAGTTATGCAGACTGAGTGAAGATGAATCAATTTATCTTTCTTCAGAGCAGGTACTTGTCTGCTCAGCAGTCTAGTGGCAGATTGCTGGTGGACGCAAGTGTGCTGACCAGGAGAGACAACATCCTGAATAGCAGGAAGAACGTTGGCCACCAGCAGTAGCAACCAGGGAGACCGTCCTACTGTCTCCCTAGGAATAAGGTCCTTGTGCTACAGCTGGTTAAGGAACAGAGACTCCTAGCAGACGAGTGTTCCAGCTGCTTCTCTCTTACCACTTCAAGAGATAATTAACGTCGTACCTAGTCTCACCTCCAGAGAGACGATTACTGTTGTTAACTAGAATTTTGATGTGTTCCTCTATTGTATATATATATATATATATATATATATATATATATATATATATATATATATATATATATATATATATATATATATACACACTACTTTATGGTAGTAGTATATACAAGGATCTTTATGCACTCTATGACTGTCACCTGTTATGTTTTGGGTGAGTCGAGTTTCAATTATATCGTAGCTAACATATATCGTGAGTTTGCCCGGTACATGAGACAGAGGATACCTGCTAAGAACTATCTACTGCTGTCTATGTTAAGTACTATTGTGTATTATAATAACATAAGGAAGGAGCACTGCAGCAGGCCTACTGGCCCATGCTAGGCAGGTTCAAATCACCTACGTGCCTAAGCTACTGGGCCAAAGCCAGTAGTGTGAGTCAAAGATAGAAAAGCAGAAGGGTATATTCAGTGGTGGACTAATGTTTACTCTGTTTTAAGCTATGTTAAAAACAGGTTTCTTTAAAAACTATGTAACTTAAATAACGATATATGTTGCATTATATAAATTGTAGCCTTTTCTAGCCATGTATGGTACTGATACCGGAATTAAGCCAAGTACTCAGACACAGCACTGCTGATGAGGGTTGCTGATGCTTCTCCGCACTATGTTGTCACACATACATTCTCTCCTCTATACATCAGTCATTTATACAGTTTTCCAGATATTTTCCTGTGTAGCTCTAATTCCATAGATCATGAGCCCTTCACCAGCATCCAGGCACCTCCTATGAAGGGAGAACGTAATAATAAATTGCTTATTTCATGTTGCCTTTATTTACATAATAAGTTACTACCATTACAATAAGTCCTCATGGCTGCACCTCGGGACCGTGTCATGGCTGCACCTCGGGACCGTGTCATGGCTGCACCTCGGGACCGTGTCATGGCTGCACCTCGGGACCGTGTTATGACTGCACCTCATACAATCGTCTCTTTCTAAACGAATTAAATGCTTTTCCAATGATGAATTCGTTTAAAAGCACACGGTTGCTCGGGAAGGAGTCACACGGCTAGGTAACAGTGTGGTGGGGAGTGTCTGCCACTCTGGTACCGCTGTGGATAGCAAGGGATAGGTTCAGACTGGGATAGGTCTAGCCCGCCAGGGATACGTGACACTAGGAAACTTGAAATAATGAAGAAGGAAGGGTTTAGGGATAAGAGGGATAGGAGGGGTGTTGGGACTAAAGGTGGTGGCTAGTAGGAGGAGTGTTGGGGTTAAATGTGGTATTATCCAAATTGTCCTCACGAAGTTCATCAGAAACGTTGATTTTAACTATGTGTTGCTACCAGAGGGAAAATTTAGTGGGCGTAGAATGGGCAGCGTCATTCGTTAGGGGGAAGGGGTTTTATGAGGTTTAGGCATAGGATGGGGGTCCGTAGGAGGGAGATGGTGGAGGTCCGTAGGATGGGGTTGGTGGAGGTCCGTAGGATGGGGTTGGTGGAGGTCCGTAGGATGGGGTTGGTGGAGGTCCGTAGGATGGGGTTGGTGGAGGTCCGTAGGATGGGGTTGGTGGAGGTCCGTAGGATGGGGTTGGTGGTGGTCCGTAGGATGGGGCTGAGGTTGGAGGTCCGTAGGTTGGTTTAGGAGGACCGTAGGATGGCTGTGGTGCAGGGTAGGATGCGTGGCCCTCGTAGGCTACGTCAGCGACGTATCCCTTGGTGTCGTCAGCACTAAAGGTCACTATTTGGGTACGACCGTCGGGCAGAAGCACCCTGTACGACCCAGTTGTGAGTGTGCCGTCACTCTTCTCATCGTGGGAGAAGTCATTGCCAGAGTAGTCGTCTTTGACGGCGTACGTGAAGTCGAAGGGCATGCCGGGCTCTTTGTACGCAGGTGGTCCGTATGATGGCTTTGGTGGTCCATAGGTAGGTGGTGGTCCATAGGTAGGTGGTGGTGGTGGTCCATAGCTAGGTGGTGGTGGTTCGGCACGAGGAGCGGCATAAGCCAAAGCCACGATGGTGCCCAGCACTAACGTCTGTCACAGAACACAAGAACAGAAAAATTAGAGGAGATTTGTAGAAGGCCTGCTGGCTCATGCAACAGAGTAGTCCATGAACCTACTGAGTCATACAATGAAAGTCCATAGGCCTACTGGCTCATGCAACACTAATCCTTACATAAGCCAAAAATATAAGAATTTGAGTTCTCTATTAGGCCTCCTGGCTCCTGGTTTGAGTGTTTTCAAGAGGTACACACCTAGCCTCAAGTGGTGGAGACTCGACCCTCCGTCTGCTAGTTATTAGAAGACACTGTACTCCAAAGACAATTCCAGTGTGACATGCAGAGAAGAGGATCTCGACTTGAGGTAATAAGGAATTTATCTTGAGTTAAAGACAAGAGGAACCCACCTTAGGTTAAAGAGAAGCCCAACTTGAGAAAAAGAGAAAAGGAACCTAACTTGAGGTAAAGCCCAACTTGAGGGAAGGAAAAGACCAACTTGAAGGAAAGACAAGTGGAATTTGAGTGTGAGGTAAAGGCAAGATCTACCAGGATCAGGTGAGGAAGATTTTGAGCCAGTCATGCAGAAAGAGGAAGATGTGAGTGTCATTTCTCACCTTAGCAGTCATCTTGTAACTGTCTGTGATGGTACTGGTTGAGCTGTGATGCCGAACTAGTGAGTGGCAGCTCTTATATACTGCCGACCTCGCTTAGTTTCACCTTCAGGGCGTGAAGGGTGGAGAAGAGGGCGGTGAGAGCAGTTGGTTTCCCTCTATTTCCCTTCCCTCCCTACCCCTCCTCTCCCTCTCTCCCTTTCTAGCACAGCCTTCGCTGCGAGGAAACCATCCGTGAGGTTATAGCTTACTTATTGTTGCTTTTGTTGGTTTTCTTGGTTTATAAGGGCTACGACGGCTCAATCTAGACGTTTGTTTACATTTATTGTTGAATATTAAAATGGTATTACAATACCGAGGGTGATGGACTGATTACATCGTCTTCACATCTCTACTGCTCCTGCCTACTTTCTGTACTCGACTGAAGAAGCCTGCTGTGCAGGCGAAACGTTTCGGGAAAAAGATGCCTAACTGTTGCCTATGTGTCTTACCACATTTATTGTTGTTGTTGGTTTATAAGGGTTACGATGGCTCGTTCATGAAGATTGTTTACCTATTAGTGTTGTTGGTCTATAGGGCCACTGACGGGTTATTCCTCCCAATGCCCGGGAAAGAATTGTTCTTTTACTTTTATTGGGCATTTGATTAGCTTATCTGAATCCAAATCTGAACTCGATAATAAAGAACCCCTAAGTCGGTCTGACGTTACATTCACGCCATAAATGCCGTCGTGAAAGGGTCGTTTTTTGAGTGTTGGAGCTAGTACTGCGACCTTGACAAGTCGTTTAAGGTGTCATTAAAGATGGGCTACACCCACTTATACGACCTCGGTCATCTTGGTCTCCGGAACCAACAGCACCTGAGGCGTTATATACCTACTGGTATTTATTATTATTATTATTATTATTATTATTATTATTATTATTATTATTATTATTATTATTATTATTACTATTAATGTTATTGTTGATGTTGCTCTTTAATAATTCTGACAGTCAAATTACATTATAAGTTACGATAATAACAAATGTAATACTTTTATTCATAGCAATACCAAGGTTTTTATTGCTAGGGGATTGAAAATCTATCAGGCTTGTGTGAGTGTATTAGATCAGGGCTAGTGGAGACGAGGGGCTTTAGAGATCTGATGTGCTGTTGGAGTGTAAGGTAACATTTATGACGGGATACAGTAAAAGCGGTTAACTGAACCAGTTAGATGCAGGCACTTATTTTCCTCCTGGAAGAGGGAAGTACAGTGCCTGCATTCTGAAGTAGGAGTTAGGATGTTACAGTCCGGGAGATGGGTAGTACAGTGCCTGCACTCTGAAGGATGGGTGAGGATATCACAGTCTTGGAGGTGGAAGATGAAAATTAGACACATGTGCAACATCTGGGTATCTTTATTGTAGACGTTTCGCCA
The DNA here is from genome assembly GCF_038502225.1 of Cherax quadricarinatus. NCBI lineage: Eukaryota > Metazoa > Arthropoda > Malacostraca > Decapoda > Parastacidae > Cherax > Cherax quadricarinatus. The sequence goes on from NC_091355.1 coordinate 2,440,943, forward strand.
TCCAGTGGCTTTATCAATACAAATTCAAGACATACTTGGAAGACAGAAGAACTATATACAAAAGAGTAGGTAATCAGTCCCTCAGCCTTGGAGTTGATATACCATTCATATACGAGGTGGAAGGTACAGTGCCTGCACTCTGAAGGAAAGGTTAGAATGTTACAGGTTAGAGGGTCTTCTGAACTGTGTTGTCAGCACAATTCTGACAAGGCGAATGAATGACAGTGAATGTGTTTTCTGTTTTTGGGTCACATTAAGTTGGTGGGGGACAACCAGTGTATTATACACAAAAAATGTATTAGTCGAAATATCAGCAGTTCTCGGAATAATAGAATCATCTACCACTGCATGGTCGCCCCCTCGTTAATCCGTGTTGAGTCTCGTTAATCAAATTATGCTCATCAAGATGGCTTCTAATTACATATGCTGTTATGGATTCTAACAACTTTCCCACTATTAAAGTCAGGCTGACTGGGCGGTAAATTGATGGAAGGTACTTGTCTCCCACTTTGTAGACAGGAAACACAATGTTCGGATTTTTAACCCCGGAGGGTTAGCCACCCGGGATAACCCAAAAAACTCAGTGCATCATCCAGGGACTGTCTGTCTTATTTCCATTAGGGTCCTCAATCTTGCCCCCCAGGATGGGACCCACACCAGTTGACTAACACCCAGGTACTTACTTGCTAGGAGAACGGGACAACCGGTGTAAGGAAACACTCCCAATGTTTTCGCCCTTTCCAGGGATCGAACCACGAACACAGTGTGTGAGGCGAGAGTGCTGCCTACCAGGCCACGGGACAGCTCAGTTTACAGGCTAAGAGCCTAAGAGATTTTTCTTCTTCTTCTTCTTCTTCTTCTTCTTCTTCTTCTTCTTCTTCTTCTTCTTCTTCTTCTTCTTCTTGCACATGATGGTGCCAGCAGTGTTGGGCCAATAGTGAAAGTTTCCCTCTAACACCTGTGGCACTGTCTGCCGTAGGTGTGGCACACTTCACTCTGGTATTATCACTGTAGAGTGCCTGCACTCTGCAGGAGGGTGGTGATGTTGCAGTTCGGAGGGTCGTCTGAGTCGTGGTTTCTGAATACTTCTGACCAGACAGTGAGGTGAGTGAGTAACGTATGTACAGCACTTAGGTATCTTTGTTGACCAAACGTTTCTCCTGCTCACTTGGTTTCTTCAGTCAAATATGGAGGTGACTTACATAGCTGAGACAGCAGAAGTAATGGAGAGGTATATATGAGGTGATCATTCCCTCAGCCTTGATACATGCTCGCCTCCATAGCCTTGTCAAGTCTGAGGGACCAACCACCTCAAAACTACTTCTTCAAGACTTAGGGACTGATCACCTCACACCTACCTCTCCAATGACTCTGTATCAGACTGAAGAAACCTACTGAGCAAACCAAAAGCTTCAGAAGTCAACATACCCAACTGTTATTACATGCGCCTTGCTCTTCTACTTACCTGTAACATATACCATTAACATAAGAAAACAGCTATTGGGTGAATGATGGTGAATGTGTTTCGTTCTCGGCAACATTCTACCTTCCTGGGAGATGGTAAGTTAGTTTGAGTACAGGTACACATAAGTACTGTTATCATTCATAATGTAAATTACCAAGAAGATCCAAAAAAAAAAGTCGGAAAAAGTGACTTATTTCTATTGGGGTCCAAGAAAGAAACCGGAATCGAAATTTTCAATAAAAAAATGTTGTCAATAGATAGAAAAAGAGTTTTTTTACACATAGAATCCAAAGAAAACATTGAAATAGACAATCGTGTGATGTTGTAATAGTTAATTAACCAGGGAACTGCCTCACGCCACAAACCTACAAGGTTAAAATCCGTCTTCAAAAAGCATTAAAGAGATATTAGCATGACCCAGGAGCAGGTGCTTAACTATATTTACTTCCTAAATGCTAATGATGGGGTTCGAGGCAGCGGGTAAGTATGGTTAGTTTATGATCGTTGGTGTTTGTTGTTGAGGCGACGCTAGAGCCAGATAATGTTTGTTCTGGGTCAGTCGAGTATGATGTCCATATACACTGGTGTATATCTGTATATATACTTTGAGAGTTGTCCAGCTCAGTGTATATATATATATATATATATATATATATATATATATATATATATATATATATATATATATATATATATATTATTATTATTATTATTATTATTATTATTATTATCACACTGGCCGATTCCCACCAAGGCAGGGTGGCCCGAAAAAGAAAAACTTTCACCATCATTCACTCCATCACTGTCTTGCCAGAAGGGTGCTTTACACTACAGTTTTTAAACTGCAACATTAACACCCCTAACATTAACAGTATATATATAAACTTACAGATGTGTATTTCTTGATTTATGTAGAGTGGTGTATATTTACTAGTATATATAAAAATGTGTATATCTCTCACTGTATACGCAGGGATGTGTATATCTCTCAGTGTGTATACATAAAGATATGTATACATCTTAGTATGAATCCTGAAGAGTATGCATCTTCCTGGGAACTGAAAGGTATATACAGTATATTCCTGCAGACTCTTCGAGAGGCGGGAATCAGGTACACGAGGTCACAACTAAAAGTTAGAAAACAAAAGCAAAATTGAGTCACAGTGATGTCAGGAAATACTTCTTCAGTCTCAGAGTGGGCAGGAAATGGCTAGGATCCATACACAGTATTAAGAAGAGGTATGACAGGGTCCACGCAGCCAGGAAAGAGTGAACCCATATGTAGGTGAGTACATGTACTCTTTTATTGTCTCTCGAGTGAGGAAGTAGCCGGTGCTTTGAGGGAATGGGAGATTTGGCCATGACATAGAAAATATACATTTATAGACGCTTTACCAGGAAATGCAACAACAGCCTGCTGGGTCACAGAGACTTCGGGAGACAGTGAAAGAATCTCGCAATGAGTCAGTGAGACTTCTCAGCGAGAGAGTCTCGTAGTCAGATTCTCTCATACAATGTAGGAAAGTAGCTTGAAATGGGTGGAGAGTAAGCCAGTGGAAGGCCTCAGTCAGATGACCAAAAGCTCCACCTGTGGGTCATCATGTGACTGAGACCCACGTTAGGAAACACTTGTCCTGTTTCCTGACACATCTTACCTAACTTAACCTACCGCAGGAAGTACACAGATCTGGGAACACAGCTTCTTGTGAATCTTTAGACTGGATGAGATTGATATCGAAGTCTTCAATTATTAGTTGATCCTTCTTGTTATCTGGTGCAGATTAAGTCTTTGAGACTGTCGTCATACCTTCCATTAACATGAGATCTCTAGACTGTACATGTTATGATAAGGGTCTTTAGGTATCTGGTTGTGATATGTACGATACCAGAGATGGTATCGTACATATAGCTGTAATGCATTTTATATCATGAGTACAGTAAACCGCCGTTCCATCTATTTTTTGTTCAGGTATCATGAGTACAGTAGACTGCTGTTCCACCTCCCTTGTGTTCAGGTATCATGAGTACAGTAGACTGCTGTTCCACCTCCCTTGTGTTCAGGTATCATGAGTACAGTAGACTGCTGTTCCACCTCCCTTGTGTTCAGGTATCATGAGCACAGTAGACTGCTGTTCCACCTCCCTTGTGTTCAGGTATCATGAGTACAGTAGACTGCTGTTCCACCTCCCTTGTGTTCAGGTCTGTGGTTATGGATGATATACTGCTTTACAAATGTTTTTGTAAGAATAATGAATATTACGTTGGTATTTAGTGTTTGTAGTAGTACACTGATGTCTTCATAGTACTTATGGATCTGGCACTCTAGTTGAATATGGATAAGTTCTTGTTATTCCTAAAGGTGCTATTTGCAAGGTTGGGTGTGCAATCTTTGCAGTAATGATCTGTGGTGAATTGGTTGTTATTGACGTCAGAGTGAATCAGTTGGGGACCTGGAGTATACCTGGAGAGAGTTCCGGGGGTCAACGCCCCCGCGGCCCGGTCTGTGACCAGGCTTCATGAATCATAAGTGGTAGTAGCTCAGTAGTAAAACTGATATTAGTACAGTGAAAATAGAAATGTGTAATACTTGAATAGTAAGAAAGATACTGAGATAATTTCAATAACATAAGTGTGTGGTAGGGCTAACTAAGTGCAAACAAAAATACTTTTAAAATGCACCTCTCTATAAAACAGAATGTACTGTAATGTGAGGTAGGAATGCTAATTAAACTAATACAGAATTAGTATAAAATACAGCTTAGAAAAACATAAGACACACTTTGGCACAATGTAAGTATAATGATTCAGAGTAACACTAGAAAATAAGAAAGAAAATAAAGATGTAAGTGAATCAAGGTAATGTAAGAGTCTGATAGACTAAAAACATAAATGGTTATAAAATGTTGCCTCTACACTATTTTATCAGTCAAAGATGCAATAAAACATTGCAATTGCAACACAGTCATGAGTAAACAAACCACGGAACGTGAGGGGTTCGAGCCCGTGGCGAGGGAGTAGTGAAGCTCCAGGCCATTGTGTGGGTGATGGAGGATGTAGTCAGTCCATCACCCTTGAAGACGTACTTGTGAGGGGATCAGTCCCTGAATATTATAACCTAGAGATTTCACCTAAAAGCTTGACCTTGGTGTTAAGTGGAGAAGTTAGGAAATATAGATCAGTATCACTCACACGAGCGTCGTGTATTGTGGGAAAAAAACGAAATAAAAAGAAACTGATCAATAGTCATTTGTAGAGCAAAGGAATTATTGAGGGGGAGAAAAAATATCCATGGAGCCCCACCTGTCTGTACTCCACCTGTCTGTACTCCACCTGTCTGTACTCCACCTGTCTGTACCCCACCTGTCTGTACTCCACCTGTCTGTACTCCACCTGTCTGTACTCCACCTGTCTGTACTCCACCTGTCTGTACTCCACCTGTCTGTACTCCACCTACCTGTCTGTACCCTGTCTGTACCTGTCTGTACCCCTGTCTGTACTCCACCTGTCTGTACTCCACCTGTCTGCACTCCACCTGTCTGTACCCCACCTGTCTGTACTCCACCTGTCTGTACCCCACCTGTCTGTACTCCACCTGTCTGTACTCCACCTGTCTGTACTCCACCTGTCTGTACTCCACCTGTCTGTACCCCACCTGTCTGTACTCCACCTGTCTGTACCCCACCTGTCTGTACTCCACCTGTCTGTACTCCACCTGTCTGTACCCCACCTGTCTGTACTCCACCTGTCTGTACCCCACCTGTCTGTACTCCACCTGTCTGTACTCCACCTGTCTGTACCCCACCTGTCTGTACTCCACCTGTCTGTACCCCACCCCTCTGTACTCCACCTGTCTGTACTCCACCTGTCTGTACTCCACCTGTCTGTACCCCACCTGTCTGTACTCCACCTGTCTGTACCCCACCTGTCTGTACTCCACCTGTCTGTACCCCACCTGTCTGTACTCCACCTTGTCTGTACCCCACCTGTCTGTACTCCACCTGTCTGTACCCCACCTGTCTGTACTCCACCTGTCTGTACCCCACCTGTCTGTACTCCACCTGTCTGTACCCCACCTGTCTGTACCCCACCTGTCTGTACCCCACCTGTCTGTACTCCACCTGTCTGTACTCCACCTGTCTGTACTCCACCTGTCTGTACCCCACCTGTCTGTACCCCACCTGTCTGTACCCCACATGTCTGTACCCCACCTGTCTGTACCCCACCTGTCTGTACCCCACCTGTCTGTACTCCACCTGTCTGTACCCCACCTGTCTGTACCCCACCTGTCTGTACCCCACCTGTCTGTACTCCACCTGTCTGTACCCCACCTGTCTGTACTCCACCTGTCTGTACCCCACCTGTCTGTACCCCACCTGTCTGTACCCCACCTGTCTGTACTCCACCTGTCTGTACTCCACCTGTCTGTACCCCACCTGTCTGTACCCCACCTGTCTGTTCCCCACCTGTCTGTACCCCACCTGTCTGTACCCCACCTGTCTGTACTCCACCTGTCTGTACTCCACCTGTCTGTACTCCACCTGTCTGTACCCCACCTGTCTGTACCCCACCTGCCTGTACCCCACCTGTCTGTACTCCACCTGTCTGTACCCCACCTGTCTGTACCCCACCTGTCTGTACCCCACCTGTCTGTACTCCACCTGTCTGTACTCCACCTGTCTGTACCCCACCTGTCTGTACCCCACCTGTCTGTACCTCACCTGTCTGTACCCCACCTGTCTGTACCCCACCTGTCTGTACCCCACCTGTCTGTACTCCACCTGTCTGTACTCCACCTGTCTGTACTCCACCTGTCTGTACTCCACCTGTCTGTACCCCACCTGTCTGTACCCCACCTGTCTGTACCCCACCTGTCTGTACCCCACCTGTCTGTACTCCACCTGTCTGTACCCCACCTGTCTGTACCCCACCTGTCTGTACCCCATCTGTCTGTACTCCACCTGTCTGTACTCCACCTGTCTGTACCCCACCTGTCTGTACTCCACCTGTCTGTACCCCACCTGTCTGTACCCCACCTGTCTGTACCCCACCTGTCTGTACTCCACCTGTCTGTACTCCACCTGTCTGTACCCCACCTGTCTGTACCCCACCTGTCTGTACCCCACCTGTCTGTACCCCACCTGTCTGTACCCCACCTGTCTGTACTCCACCTGTCTGTACTCCACCTGTCTGTACTCCACCTGTCTGTACCCCACCTGTCTGTACCCCACCTGTCTGTACCCCACCTGTCTGTACTCCACCTGTCTGTACCCCACCTGTCTGTACCCCACCTGTCTGTAACCCACCTCTCTGTACTCCACCTGTCTGTACCCCACCTGTCTGTACCCCACCTGTCTGTACCTCACCTGTCTGTACCCCACCTGTCTGTACCCCACCTGTCTGTACTCCACCTGTCTGTACTCCACCTGTCTGTACTCCACCTGTCTGTACCCCACCTGTCTGTACCCCACCTGTCTGTACTCCACCTGTCTGTACTCAACCTGTCTGTACTCCACCTGTCTGTACCCCACCTGTCTGTACCCCACCTGTCTGTACTCCACCTGTCTGTACTCCACCTGTCTGTACTCCACCTGTCTGTACTCCACCTGTCTGTACCCCACCTGTCTGTACTCCACCTGTCTGTACCCCACCTGTCTGTACTCCACCTGTCTGTACCCCACCTGTCTGTACCCCACCTGTCTGTACCCCACCTGTCTGTACTCCACCTGTCTGTACTCCACCTGTCTGTACCCCACCTGTCTGTACTCCACCTGTCTGTACTCCACCTGTCTGTACCCCACCTGTCTGTACTCCACCTGTCTGTACCCCACCTGTCTGTACCCCACCTGTCTGTACTCCACCTGTCTGTACCCCACCTGTCTGTACTAAACCTGTCTGTACCCCACCTGTCTGTACCCCACCTGTCTGTACTCCACCTGTCTGTACTCCACCTGTCTGTACTCCACCTGTCTGTACTCCACCTGTCTGTACCCCACCTGTCTGTACTCCACCTGTCTGTACTCCACCTGTCTGTACCCCACCTGTCTGTACTCCACCTGTCTGTACTCTATCTGTCTGTATCCACCTGTCTGTACTCCACCTGTCTGTACTCCACCTGTCTGTACTCCACCTGTCTGTACCCCACCTATCTGTACTCCACCTGTCTGTACTCCACCTGTCTGTACTCCACCTGTCTGTACTCCACCTGTCTGTACTCCGCCTGTCTGTACTCCACCTGCCTGTACTCCACCTGTCTGTACTCCACCTGTCTGTACTCCACCTGTCTGTACCCCACCTGTCTGTACTACACCTGTCTGTACCCCACCTGTCTGTACCCCACCTGTCTGTACTCCACCTGTCTGTACCCCACCTGTCTGTACTCCACCTGCCTGTACTCCACCTGTCTGTACTCCACCTGTCTGCTTGTACTCCACCTCCCTACAGTCTCACACTGTTCTCTCTCTTCTTATGCTGCTAAATTTTCCAGCAGTCGGCTGAAGATAGCTTATATCTTTGGTTTTCCATGTGTCTTTGTGGCTTAGTCTGTGCTGGTAGCCATTGACCATCCTCGTGTGGTGGACAGCAACCATCCAGGGAGGTACAACCATCCAGGGAGGTACAACCATCCAGGGAGGTACAACCATCCAGGGAGGTACAACCATCCAGGGAGGTACAACCATCCAGGGAGGTACAACCATCCAGGGAGGTACGACCATCCAGGGAGGTACAACCATCCAGGGAGGTACAACCATCCAGGGAGGTACAACCATCCAGGGAGGTACGACCATCCAGGGAGGTACGACCATCCAGGGAGGTACAACCATCCAGGGAGGTATAAAAATCCAGGGAGGTACAACCATCCAGGGAGGTACAACCATCCAGGGAGGTACAACCATCCAGGAAGGTACAACCATCCAGGGAGGTACAACCATCCAGGGAGGTACGACCATCCAGGGAGGTACGACCATCCAGGGAGATACGACCATCCAGGGAGGTACAACCATCCAGGGAGGTACGACCATCCAGGGAGGTACGACCATCCAAGGAGGTACAACCATCCAGGGAGGTACAAACATCCGGGGAGGTACAACCATCCAGGAAGGTAAAAGCATCCAGGGAGGTACAACCATCCAGGGAGGTACGACCATCCAGGGAGGTACGACCATCCAGGGAGGTACAACCATCTAGGGAAGTACAACCATCCAGGGAGGTACAACCATCCAGGGAGGTACAAGCATCCGGGGAGGTACGACCATCCAGGGAGGTACGACCATCCAAGGAGGTACAACCATCCAGGGAGGTACAAACATCCGGGGAGGTACAACCATCCAGGAAGGTAAAAGCATCCAGGGAGGTACGACCATCCAGGGAGGTACGACCATCCAGGGAGGTACAACCATCTAGGGAAGTACAACCATCCAGGGAGGTACAACCATCCAGGGAGGTACAAGCATCCGGGGAGGTACAACCATCCAGGGAGGTACAAGCATCCAGGGAGGTGCGACCATCCAGGGAGGTACAACCATCCAGGGAGGTACAACCATCCAGGGAGGTACAACCATCCAGGGAGGTACAACCATCCAGGGAGGTACGACCATCCAGGGAGGTACGACCATCCAGGGAGGTACAACCATCCAGGGAGGTACAACCATCCAGGGAGGTACAACCATCCAGGGAGATACGACCATCCAGGGAGGTACGACCATCCAGGGAGGTACGACCATCCAGGGAGGTACGACCATCCAGGGAGGTACGACCATCCAGGGAGGTACGACCATCCAAGGAGGTACAACCATCCAGGGAGGTACAACCATCCAGGGAGGTACAACCATCCAGGGAGGTACAACCATCCAGGGAGGTACGACCATCCAGGGAGGTACAACCATCCAGGGAGGTACAACCATCCAGGGATGTACGACCATCCAGGGAGGTACGACCATCCAGGGAGGTACAACCATCCAGGGAGGTACAAGCATCCAGGGAGGCACAAGCATCCAGGGAGGTACAAGCATCCAGGGAGGTGCGACCATCCAGGGAGGTACAACCATCCAGGGAGATACAACCATCCAGGGAGGTACAACCATCCAGGGAGGTACAACCATCCAGGGAAGTACAACCATCCAGGGAAATACGACCATCCAAGGAGGTACGACCATCCAAGGAGGTACGACCATCCAGGGAGGTACAACCATCCAGGGAGGTACGACCATCCAGGGAGGTACAACCATCCAGGGAGGTACAACCATCCAGGGAGGTACAACCATCCAGGGAGGTACGACCATCCAGGGAGGTACAACCATCCAGGGAGGTACAACCATCCAGGGAGGTACAACCATCCAGGGAGGTGCAAGCATCCAGGGAGGTACGACCATCCAGGGAGGTACGACCATCCAGGGAGGTACGACCATCCAGGGAGGTACAACCATCCAGGGAGGTACAACCATCCAGGGAGGTACGACCATTTAGGGAGGTACGACCATCCACGGAGGTACGATCCAGGGAGGTACGACCATCTAAGGAGGTACGACCATCCAGGGAAGTACGACCATCCAGGGAGGTACGACCATCCAGGGAGGTACAACCATCCAGGAAGGTACGACCATTCAGGGAGGTACGACCATCCAGGGAGGCACTACCATCCAGGGAGGTAAGACCATCCAGGGAGGTACGACCATCCAGGGAGGTACGACCATCCAGGGAGGTACAACCTTCCAGGGAGGTACGACCGTCCAGGGAGGTACGACCATCCAGGGAGGTACGAACATCCATGGGAGCCTCGTATGGAGACCTCTCAACTCTCACAGCATGTGTATGGTGTGGCTGCCATCCACAAGAATGCGTATAGTGTGAGTACCATCCACTAGGATGGGTGCGGGGTCAGTCTATCCCCGTATAGTGTGTAACTAGCTCAAAGCTGACTGACCCACACGGGTTTAGGGCTTCACCTGGAGTTTACCTGGAGAGAGTTTCGGGGGTCAACGCCCCCGCGGCCCGGTCTGTGACCAGGCCTCCTGGTGGATCAGCGCCTGATCAACCAGGCTGTTGCTGCTGGCTGCACGCAAACCAACGTACGAGCCACAGCCCGGCTGATCAGGAACTGACTTTAGGTGCTTGTCCAGTGCCAGCTTGAAGACTGCCAGGGGTCTGTTGGTAATCCCCCTTATGTGTGCTGGGAGGCAGTTGAACAGTCTCGGGCCCCTGACACTTATTGTATGGTCTCTTAACGTGCTAGTGACACCCCTGCTTTTCATTGGGGGGATGGTGCATCGTCTGCCAAGTCTTTTGCTTTCGTAGTGAGTGATTTTCGTGTGCAAGTTCGGTACTAGTCCCTCTAGGATTTTCCAGGTGTATATAATCATGTATCTCTCCCTCCTGCGTTCCAGGGAATACAGGTTTAGAAACCTCAAGCGCTCCCAGTAATTGAGGTGTTTTATCTCCGTTATGCGCGCCGTGAAAGTTCTCTGTACATTTTCTAGGTCGGCAATTTCACCTGCCTTGAAAGGTGCTGTTAGAGTGCAGCAATATTCCAGCCTAGATAGAACAAGTGACCTGAAGAGTGTCATCATGGGCTTGGCCTCCCTAGTTTTGAAGGTTCTCATTATCCATCCTGTCATTTTTCTAGCAGATGCGATTGATACAATGTTATGGTCCTTGAAGGTGAGATCCTCCGACATAATCACTCCCAGGTCTTTGACGTTGGTGTTTCGCTCTATTTCGTGGCCAGAATTTGTTTTGTACTCTGATGAAGATTTAATTTCCTCATGTTTACCATATCTGAGTAATTGAAATTTCTCATCGTTGAACTTCATATTGTTTTCTGCAGCACACTGAAAGATTTGGTTGATGTCCGCCTGGAGCCTTGCAGTGTCTGCAATGGAAGACACTGTCATGCAGATTCGGGTGTCATCTGCAAAGGAAGACACGGTGCTGTGGCTGACATCCTTGTCTATGTCGGATATGAGGATGAGGAACAAGATGGGAGCTAGTACTGTGCCTTGTGGAACAGAGCTTTTCACCGTAGCTGCCTCGGACTTTACTCTGTTGACGACTACTCTCTGTGTTCTGTTAGTGAGGAAATTATAGATCCATCGACCGACTTTTCCTGTTATTCCTTTAGCGCGCATTTTGTGCGCTATTACGCCATGGTCACACTTGTCGAAGGCTTTTGCAAAGTCTGTATATATTACATCTGCATTCTTTTTGTCTTCTAGTGCATTTAGGACCTTGTCGTAGTGATCCAGTAGCTGAGACCGACAGGAGCGACCTGTTCTAAACCCATGTTGCCCTGGGTTGTGTAACTGATGGGTTTCTAGATGGGTGGTGATCTTGCTTCTTAGGACCCTTTCAAAGATTTTTATGATATGGGATGTTAGTGCTATTGGTCTGTAGTTCTTTGCTGTTGCTTTACTGCCCCCTTTGTGGAGTGGGGCTATGTCTGTTGTTTTTAGTAACTGAGGGACGACCCCCGTGTCCATGCTCCCTCTCCATAGGATGGAAAAGGCTCGTGATAGGGGCTTCTTGCAGTTCTTGATGAACACAGAGTTCCATGAGTCTGGCCCTGGGGCAGAGTGCATGGGCATGTCATTTATCGCCTGTTCGAAGTCATTTGGCGTCAGGATAACATCGGATAGGCTTGTGTTAATCAAATTTTGTGGCTCTCTCATAAAAAATTCATTTTGATCTTCGACTCTCAGTCTGGTTAGCGGCTTGCTAAAAACTGAGTCATATTGGGACTTGAGTAGCTCACTCATTTCCTTGCTGTCATCTGTGTAGGACCCATCTTGTTTAAGTAGGGGCCCAATACTGGGCGCCTTCAACTAATAATATAATAATAATAATAATAATAATAATAATAATAATAATAATAATAATAATAATAATAATAATAATAATGAAGAAGAATCTCGTATTTCCCTTATTCCATTCCTTTTTTTTTCATGGTTGTGTACCGTCCTTGTCTGTGTCACGTTTCTGGCCACACCCTGAAGAGCAGTCTTCATGACCTTAGAGCTAACACACTCTCCCTCTTTCTCTCTCTCTCTCAAATAGGTCATGCTGCTTCCTTTCCTTTCATTCTTACTACTCCATTCTTGCGTCTTCCTCATTATTTCCTTCCTTGCATGCATGACACACATGCGATATCAGGATATTTATTAAAGAGACATTTTACCCACCAAGGGTTTTATCAACCCAATACAGAGAACAAACACAAGATATAACAAAGCCAATTCACAAAAAATGTCAGATATTTTATTACCAGCAGCAACACCCACGTAGCCAGGAACTACTTTCATGAACCTAATAACGAGGTAAATATGACGCTTCAGACAGTAAGATAAGTATCTTCCAGGTCTTCGGGGGAATTTACTCATGTCATAATTTATTCCCTCATCCAGGTCATTAACGTAGATTATGAATAACGAGGATCCCAAAAACTGACCCTGTGGAACGCCACTCGTCACTGGTCCCCACTCTGGTTTCACCATTACTTTATGTTATCATGTATCTCTCCTTCGCTTCAGAGAATACACACTGAGAAATGTGAGGCATTCCCAGTAGGGTTAGGTGTACCTGGAGTATACCTGGAGGGGGTTTCGGGGGTCAGCGCCCCCGAAATACTACAAGTGTTTCCTGACGCGGGTCTTAGTCATATGATCCACAGATAAACCTTTTATTCATCTGACCGATACCTTCCACTGGCTTACCCCACCCTACCATTTAATAAAATATAATGAGGTAGCAAACTAACGCAGTATTTCTTCCAACAATGTCTCTTCTGCTGTGGACGGGGCCGTCAACACTGAACAATAACTAAGCGAGAGAGCACAGGTGATATGAATAATGTCGCCAGTGACCTTATCTCTCTCTTTTTTAAGAATCTCATTATCCACCCCATTAATTTTCCTGGCAGTCGTGACACTTGTCTCACTGTGTTCTCTAAAGGGATAAGTCAGATGAGTTTATTACGTTCACAAGATTCTGGTATTTATGTCGCTATTTCGTGTGGGAGACGTGACGGAGTATGAGTGAGGGAAACGTTCAAGAGGATGAAACAACACAACAGTGAGACTTGCCATAGGGTCAGTACAACTAGGAGTGGTTCATACCCAGGTGTTACACACAAGTGCAACACCTGGGTATAACCAGTGTCTCTCCTTCCTTCTTTCCTTCCTTTCATCCTTCTTTCGTTCGTCCCTTCCTTCCTTCACTCCCTCCTTCCTCCTGGCCCTGACTGTGACTGATCAGTGCCATCATTCTCACACGTAGCTAGGTCACAGTGTCTCCCCCAGGCACTAACCACAGCACTTTAGAACCCACGACCAACAACCACCACTAACCAGCCACCATCACAAACCAACCAACCAACCACCACTTAGTTACCATGATAACTACCACTCACCAACACCACCTTCACTACCACTCTTCACCATCACCACCACCATTTACTACCACTAACCACTAACCACTATAATTACTGCGACCTTCCAAGCTTTCTCTACATAGCTCGCCTCTTCTCTGGTTTTCTGGTAAACAATAACTCTTTCGGCCTCAAGTATGTAAAAATTAACTTTTTTAACAGTTTGAACCCTATCGACTTGACATGGGTCATTTAGGCTAATGGCAAAAGGTTTTTAACCTTTAAGAGAGGCAATGAGATTCTCACTGTATATACACTGAGATACAAACCTCTCGTTTTATATTGTAAACATTGAGAGGTACATATTTATCAGTTTATATACAGTGAGAGTATACACACTGAGATACACGCCTCGATGTGTATACATAGAGATATACGCCTTTCAGTGCATATACACTGAGAGATACACACCTCTTAGTGTATATACACTACAGAGAGAGAGATACAGACAGTCAGACAGACAGACAGAAAGCAGATAAAAACAGCTCTTCCTGGCAGGAAAAATGGCCATTAACAACAGTTGACTACGCTTTTATTTTTAACAGTATCTCCTAAACAAACATCACCTCAACAGAACGTACATAATTGCAGTCATGAAGCGGTAATAGGGACAGTCAGGGCTGGCGGGATAGGGAGGACAGGAAACAACTTGTCATGGGTATCTACGTGGCTCGGGTGGCTAGGAGGCTAGATGACACGTACGAGGATAAAATTAGGAATTTTGAGGTTGTTGAGACTCCTCTCAGGAGTACCTGAGGTGTAGTCAGGTGAGGGAGCTAGGTGAAGGTGCCTCTGTGTAGTGTGTACCTACCGTGAAGAAAAAAGGAAGGAAGGAAGGAAGGAAGGAAGAAAGGAAGGAAGGAAGGAAAGGAAGAAAAACAGGCATAAAGAAGTACCTGAGTGCTCTTCTTGCTGACGTAGGTACCTCAGACACATATCTACTCGTACCTGCAGAATCACCTCTCCAGGTAAGACACTCTCATGTGATACAACTGTTGGTGTAGTCGTTGTAGCTGTTGTTGTAGTTGCTGTTGTTGTAGTCGTTGTAGCTGTTGTTGTTGTAGTTGCTGTTGTTGTAGTCGTTGTAGCTATTGTTTTTGTAGTTGCTGTTGTTGTAGTCGTTGTAGCTGTTGTTGTTGTAGTTGCTGTTGTTGTAGTCGTTGTAGCTGTTGTTGTTGTAGTTGCTGTTGTTGTAGTCGTTGTAGCTGTTGTTGTAGTTGCTGCTGTTGTAGTCGTTGTAGCTGTTGTTGTTGTAGTTGCTGTTGTTGTAGTCGTTGTAGCTGTTGTTGTAGTTGCTGTTGTTGTAGTCGTTGTAGCTGTTGTTGTTGTAGTTGCTGTTGTTGTAGTCGTTGTAGCTGTTGTTGTAGTTGCTGCTGTTGTAGTCGTTGTAGCTGTTGTTGTTGTAGTTGCTGTTGTTGTAGTCGTTGTAGCTGTTGTTGTAGTTGCTGCTGTTGTAGTCGTTGTAGCTGTTGTTGTTGTAGTTGCTGTTGTTGTAGTCGTTGTAGCTGTTGTTGTTGTAGTTGCTGTTGTTGTAGTCGTTGTAGCTGTTGTTGTTGTAGTTGCTGTTGTTGTAGTCGTTGTAGCTGTTGTTGTAGTTGCTGTTGTTGTAGTCGTTGTAGCTGTTGTTGTTGTAGTTGCTGTTGTTGTAGTCGTTGTAGCTGTTGTTGTAGTTGCTGCTGTTGTAGTCGTTGTAGCTGTTGTTGTTGTAGTTGCTGTTGTTGTAGTCGTTGTAGCTGTTGTTGTAGTTGCTGTTGTTGTAGTCGTTGTAGCTGTTGTCGTAGTTGCTGTTGTTGTAGTCGTTGTAGCTGTTGTTGTTGTAGTTGCTGTTGTTGTAGTCGTTGTAGCTGTTGTTGTAGTTGCTGCTGTTGTTGTAGTCGTTGTAGCTGTTGTTGTAGTTGCTGCTGTTGTAGTCGTTGTAGCTGTTGTTGTTGTAGTTGCTGCTGTTGTAGTCGTTGTAGCTGTTGTTGTTGTAGTTGCTGCTGTTGTAGTCGTTGTAGCTGTTGTTGTTGTAGTTGCTGTTGTTGTAGTCGTTGTAGCTGTTGTTGTTGTAGTTGCTGCTGTTGTAGTCGTTGTAGCTGTTGTTGTTGTAGTTGCTGCTGTTGTAGTCGTTGTAGCTGTTGTTGTTGTAGTTGCTGCTGTTGTAGTCGTTGTAGCTGTTGTTGTTGTAGTTGCTGTTGTTGTAGTCGTTGTAACTATTGTTGTTGTAGTTGCTGTTGTTGTAGTCGTTGTAACTATTGTTGTTGTAGTTGCTGTTGTTGTAGTCGTTGTAGCTATTGTTGTTGTAGTTGCTGCTGTTGTAGTCGTTGTAGCTGTTGTTGTTGTAGTTGCTGTTGTTGTAGTCGTTGTAGTTGTTCTTATTGTTGTTGTAGTTGCTGTTGTTGTAGTCGTTGTAGTTGTTCTTATTGTTGTTGTAGTTGCTGTTGTTGTAGTCGTTGTAGTTGTTCTTATTGTTGTTGTAGTTGCTGTTGTTGTAGTCGTTGTAGTTGTTCTTATTGTTGTTGTAGTTGCTGTTGTTGTAGTCGTTGTAGTTGTTCTTATTGTTGTTGTAGTTGCTGTTGTTGTAGTCGTTGTAGTTGTTCTTATTGTTGTTGTAGTTGCTGTTGTTGTAGTCGTTGTAGTTGTTCTTATTGTTGTTGTAGTTGCTGTTGTTGTAGTCGTTGTAGTTGTTCTTATTGTTGTTGTAGTTGCTGTTGTTGTAGTCGTTGTAGTTGTTCTTATTGTTGTTGTAGTGTTGTTGTTGGTAACAACGTTAACTTAGTCTCTGTTTTTTTTCTTCCAGGATGACACTGTTGAGCTTCATCCGTCGACGTGTGTTTGGTAAAGCTAGTTCAATTATAAAGGTAGGTCTCTCTCTCTCTCTCTCTCTCTCTCTCTCTCTCTCTCTCTCTCTCTCTCTCTCTCTCTCTCTCTCTCTCTCTCTCTCTCTCTCTCTCTCAAACATATCTCTCGAATTCAGAAAATGTTGATATCTTAGTTGATATACGACCCATTATCATTTAACAACCCATTACCATTCCCAGATTAATCCTAGCACCCATTACCATTCCCAGATTAATCCTAGCACCCATTACCATTCCCAGATTAATCCTAGCACCCATCACCATTCCCAGATTAATCCTAGCACCCATTACCATTCACAGATTAATCCTAGCACCCATTACCATTCCCAGATTAATCCTAGCACCCATTACCATTCCCAGATTAATCCTAGCACCCATTACCATTCCCAGATTAATCCTAGTATCTTTATCCATGCTTAATACCCTGTATCGGTCAATAAGACCCTGTAACAGTCCCTAACCCCTCGTAACACCCTGTAACTACCTCTAATATACTTCGTAACATTCTGTAACGCCTCGTAACAGTTATGCTGTTCCCGCAGCGTGTGGTACTGCCTGCTGTGTGTGTGCTGTTGCTGCTGCAATTGCTTACCACACACCCTGCACAGCATCCACCTCAACTATCCAACCTCATCGTTCCAGGTGGGTAGCGAGCCAAGGATAGCGAGCACAGGGTAGCGAGCCCAGAGTAGCGAGCCCAGGGTAGCGAGCCCAGGATAGCGAGCCCAGGGTAGCGAACCCAGTACAGCGAGCCCAGGGTAGCGAGCCCAGGGTAGCGAGCCCAGGGTAGCGAACCCAGGATAGCGAGCCCAGAGTAGCGAGCCCAGGGTAGCGAACCCAGTACAGCGAGCCCAGGGTAGCGAGCCCAGGGTAGCGAGCCCAGGGTAGCGAACCCAGGATAGCGAGCACAGGGTAGCGAGCCCAGAGTAGCGAGCCCAGGGTAGCGAGCCCAGGATAGCGAGCCCAGGGTAGCGAGCCCAGGGTAGCGAGCCCAGGGTAGCGAGCCCAGGGTAGCGAGCCCAGGATAGCGAGCCCAGGGTAGCAAGCACAGGTGTATACACACTGAGAGACATACACTTCTGTGTATCTTGCTGTTTTAGTGGCCCATATTGATCTATAGCTTGTTTAGCTGTAGTATTTACAAATATATGTTCATTGTAATAATTTAAATTCAATATTTATTTATTAATTTCCCAAGCTATTTTATTTGTATTAGTTAATTGTACACAATAACTGTTTTGCATCCGCACAGGAGAGGCCATCGACCCCATCTTTGAGAATAAGATGACGTTAGGGCATACTACGATAACCTTGAAACAGCAGCAGAACCAGGGCTCAGACGGCGCCCCTGTGGTACCTCGCCCGTCTCCCGTCACCCGTGATAATCCCCCACCTCCCCTGCAACCCCCGGCCATCCCTACCAGTGGCCTGGGGAATAGTGGTGGTGAGAAAGAGGGTGGTAGTGGTGGGGAGAAAAAGAGTGGTAGTGGTGGGGAGAAAAAGAGTGGTAGTGGTACTAGTAGTGGCAACAAGGCCAAGAAGTCCTCGTCATGGTCCATGGCTACTGCAAACATCACTGACAGTCACAAGGTAATATGCGTTGTATTATCCCAACGAATTTAGTTCTGCTGAGTAGATTCGTTGAAGCTAAAACCTTGAATGGTTTTAAAAACAAGTGGAATAATAATAATATATTTATTTCTTTTCTGCAGCATACTGGTAATGTAGTTTACATATAATAAAATATTGCCAGGCACAAAAGAAAGCCACTAACGAGCGGTGCATTTCGAGCACAAGGATAGCAAGAGTAGCAATCAGGTAAAGGTTTTCAAAATAGCTTAGACTAGATGAGTAGAACAAAGGTGCAACAGTCGGACATCTTTATTGGTGACAAAAGTGTCGACAATGAAGACACCTAACTGTTACACATGTGTTTTACTCGTCTACTTTTCGGTATTGTATAGCATTATTATTATACTGATAGGTTAGATAAATATATGAGGGAGCAGCAAAGTTCACATGTGACATGCATTAGTGTCACTCCTAAAACACTTCAGGTTCCTGAGACAAAAAACACAGAAGTCACTTTCTTAGCTGCATATTTGTTATATTTACAGGTGAGGTTCAAAGGTCATGCTATCACCAATCAGACGGTGACCTTGACCCTCATGTCCAGCTCAGATAAGGTCTTCATGTCCCTCAACAAGAAGGAGGTGAGCCGTGAGATGTTTCTGAGGGTAACGGGTTCTTTAAGTCCCTAGTGTACATCTAGCTCCTGGGGTTCATATAGCTACTAAGGGTTTATTTAGTGTGTAGAGTTCATGAACCTCCCAGAACTATTAACAGACTGAATACATAAATGAAAATATTCCTTGGTTGAATAAGGATTAATTTTAAAGAGTTTCCCCTTAAACCACTCCTTTATTGGTCTTTGTTCAGATCTACAGGAACTTAGGAGACCGCGGTCTACATGTTGTGGTCATCAACCAACACTCTGGCAAGGTTATGGCTCGACAAGTGTTTGACACATTCTCAGTCGGTGTCGAGGAGGAGATGGTCGAATTTATCGACGATATTCGTGACGGCCGAATCATCGTCTTCGCTGTACTGGTAAATACCTGTTAACTAGTTGAATGGTTAGTTAGTCGGGTGGTTAGTCGGGTGGTTAGTCGGGTGGTTAGTTGGGTGGTTAGTTGGTGTTATTTGTAAACTACTAGTCAAAACTTCTAATACACGAAATGAGAATTATTATAAACTGTGCCTATACATTGAGTGATATGCACTCTCGGTACATATACACAGAGATATACATCTCTCGATGTAAATACACTGAAAGATACACATCTCTCCATGTATATACCCTTTTTTATCTATAAAGAGGTCGGTCGGTTAAAGGGATTTTAACGTCTATCATTTACACAAAGGTCATTAAAGCTCCATGTAATCTTTTCACTACCAGTATAAATATTTCAGTCACTATAACATGTGATAAACTAAACTTTCAGTGTATGTACACTAAGAGACATACACCTCTCAGTGTATGTACACTGAGAGACATACATCTCTCAGTGTATGTACACTGAGAGACATACACCTCTCAGTGTATGTACACTGAGAGACATACATCTCTCAGTGTATGTACACTGAGAGACATACACCTCTCAGCGTATATACACTGAGAGACACACACCTCTCAGCGTATATACACTGAGAGACATACATCTCTCAGTGTATGTACACTGAGAGACATACACCTCTTAGTGTACATACACAGAGAGACACACACCTCTCAGCGTATATACACTGAGAGACATACACTTCTCAGTGTACATGCACTGAGAGACATACACCTCTCAGTGTGCATGCACTGAGAGACATATATCTCTCAGTGTATATACACTGAGAGACATACACCTCTCAATATACATACACTGAGAGACATACACCTCTCAGTGTACATGCACTGAGAGACATACACCTCTCAGTGTACATGCATTGAGAGACATACATCTCTCAGTGTATATACACTGGGAGACATACACCTCTCAGTATACATACACTGAGACATAGACCTCTCAGTATACATACACTGAGACATACACCTCTCAGTATACATACACTGAGAGACATACACCTCTCAGTATATATACACTGAGAGACATACACCTCTCAGTAAACATACACTGAGAGACATACACCTCTCAGTGTACATGCACTGAGAGACATACACCTCTCAGTGTACATGCACTGAGAGACATACATCTCTCAGTGTATATACACTGGGAGACATACACCTCTCAGTATACATACACTGAGAGACATACACCTCTCAGTATACATTCACTGAGAGACATACACCTCTCAGTATACATACACTGAGAGACATACACGTCTCAGTATACATACACTGAGAGGCATACACCTCTCAGTATACATTCACTGAGAGACATACACCTCTCAGTATACATACACTGAGAGACATACACCTCTCAGTATACATTCACTGAGAGACATACACCTCTCAGTATACATACACTGAGAGACATGCACGTCTCAGTATACATACACTGAGAGACATACACCTCTCAGTATACATACACTGAGAGACATACACCTCTCGGTATACATACACTGAGAGACATACACCTCTCAGTATACATGCACTGAGAGACATACACCTCTCAGTGTACATACACTGAGAGACATACACCTCTCAGTATACATACACTGAGAGACATACACCTCTCAGTATACATACACTGAGAGACATGCACGTCTCAGTATACATACACTGAGAGACATACACCTCTCAGTATACATACACTGAGAGACATACACCTCTCGGTATACATACACTGAGAGACATACACCTCTCAGTGTACATACACTGAGAGACATACACCTCTCAGTGTACATACACTGAGAGATATACACCTCTCGGTATACATACACTGAGAGACATACACCTCTCAGTGTACATACACTGAGAGACATACACCTCTCAGTATACATACACTGAGAGACATACACCTCTCAGTATACATACACTGAGAGACATACACCTCTCAGTATACATACACTGAGAGACATACACCTCTCAGTATACATACACTGAGAGACATACACCTCTCAGTGTACATACACTGAGAGACATACACCTCTCAGTATACATACACTGAGAGACATACACCTCTCAGTATACATACACTGAGAGACATGCACGTCTCAGTATACATACACTGAGAGACATACACCTCTCAGTATACATACACTGAGAGACATACACCTCTCGGTATACATACACTGAGAGACATACACCTCTCAGTGTACATACACTGAGAGACATACACCTCTCAGTATACATACACTGAGAGACATACACCTCTCAGTATACATACACTGAGAGACATACACCTCTCAGGGTTTCCATTATCTGTTTCAATACCTGGAGTATACCTGGAGAGAGCTTCAGGGGTCACCGCCCCCACGGCCCGGTCTGATACTCAAGTTATACTGGTGTATATTTAAAGAGAGAATAATCTACTATATAATACACCAAGAAGTGCTTAATAATTTGCAAACGGGCGAAATTATTGGCGAACATTATCTCTCAGTCCACAGCAGGATTCGAACTTGTAAACTCTGCATCAATAGTACACAGTACTTTATCCACTCAGCCAGACTCCAGATAGAGGAGTATTTTCTCTCAGCGTTAAATACTGAGAGTTTAATTTAATCCCTATTTTAGGTGTTAAAGCATTCTTGTGCAGCCTTAAAGACCCTTCCATAGTAGATAGGTTTCAAACCCCATTTCCCAACCAATTAAACTATTGGTCTAACTCCATTCGTAAAATAGGAAGCTAATGGAAATAAGTTAATCTGCTTAACTTTGCTGGGTGATCGTACATTAAATATACACACTGAGCTACACGTGTGATTCAAGATCATTGTATCACAAAACTGTGCTAAGTAATTCTTCAGTGAAAACTCGCTTAATTTCGTGTAACTTTAACAGGACGAGGCTAGTAAGAGCCTATCATGGCGTGGCAGGAACAAGCTGAAGGAGCTTGGGTCACGGTGGTCAGATAAGCTGGGTTACAGAGACATGTGGGCCCTGGTCACCAGGAAGGGGGGACTCAAGATGGCTGAAACCTACTCTAACGTGGCTACTGCTGATACTGGATACGAGTGGGGAGGACCTGTCTTCCTCAGGACCGACTTTGACCTCGAGGAGAAGAACGGTGAGTCGAGGAGAATGGTGAGTCAAAGAGAACGGTGAGTTAAAGAAACTGGTAAGTTGAGTTGAAAATTGCGAGTCGAAGAAAATGGTGAATCAGACAAATTAATGAGTCAAAGAAAACGCTGAGTCGAGAAGAAAACATTGAGTTTAGAGAAATGCATTGTGAGTTGAGAAGAAAGCAGCAACACACCTAAAGCCAATAATAACCCAACAAAACGCCGCCGTAAGAATACGTAATCACTAAATCCCATCCCTGGCAACACACCCTCCCACTCTTCATAGATCTAAACTTACTCCCTGTTCAGAACATCCACACTTACTACTGTGCAATCTATATCTACAGGACCTTAAATTCCAATATTAACCTTGACCTAAAACGCTTTCTTGATAGTTGTGACAGGACCCACGGGCATAACGCCAGACACAAACATCAAACATCTCTATGACATTCACTGTGTCCGACTAAACCTTTACAAAAATTCAATGTGTGTCAAAGGGCCTAAAATCTGGAACACCCTACCTGAAAACTCTAGAACTGCAGACACATTCATCACTTTCAAATCTACAGTTAGAAAACATCTTATCTCCCTGATACACCCCATCAACTAACTACATGATAACCACCTGGTGGTTCACAATTACACTCACCCACTGACTATAAACCCAGAAATACTAATCTTAATCTTAAAATAATGAATCCTAACTAGTCATAAGTTTGCCTATGATACTCCAATATAGACACTATGTATTGTGCCAAAACAAAAGCATTCACATTGCTAAACTCACAAACTATAATAATAGTCACTTAGCCTTAATACCATAATCTGTAATAATTTAAAGTTAAGAATTATTCTAAGTCTGCCCGAAATGCCTAGCCATGCTAGGTGTCCTAGTGGCCCCCTCTGTAATTAGTATTTTAAAACATATAAACCACACAATATCCAAAATCTATAAACCCCGCACTGTAATCCTTATAGAGAATAAACTTGACTGACTGATTGATTGATTGATTGGGTTAAAAAAAAACACTATCTAAAACGAAAACGCGCCCTTTAGTTAGAAAACGGAGGGTTAAAGAAGAAAATGGTGAATTTTGTAAGAAAACGAGGAGCCGAGGGGAGACTCAGGTAGTCAGTGAACTCTTGACCCAGGGACCTGGAGATACGTTTCCGTTACCTGGATCAAGCCTGATTATATCCCATTCCTTGAGTATGACCCCTACGGGTGACAATAATAATAATGTATTTCTCAGGAGAGTGTGAGTGGGAGCACAACGAGCGTAATGATGCAAGACGTGTGTTCTGCAACCGATATGATGGTTATGGAGCTCTGTGTGAGTGTGATGTCACCAGCTGGCATGATATCTTCTTCCACGCTGATGACAAGGTGAGTCCTCTCCTCCTTCCTTCCTTCCTTACTTCCCTCCCTCCCTCCCTCTTCTCTTACAAGTATGCAGTGGAAACCTGGCAAATGTTTTGTACTCTGGCAGAATTGTTAGTCTGTGTTTCTGTCTCCTCAACATCACACACAGTAGTTGCTATCCCTCAGGTGATGGCACACAAATGTGATATCACATAAGTGTGAAACACTTATAAAAAATTTCCACTCTGGTTGCTTTTAAACACGATGTAGTATTAAGTATACTAGTGATCACACCTGACCTTCCTCTCATCTTACAGTTATCTTGTAGCTTGTATTTTCATGATTTAAATAAAAACTGGAGAATAGTGGTAGAAAGATGCATAAATATGTAAAGGATTTTATAACAGGTTGCATAACACGCCTATTACTTCCATCTTAAAGCAAAACTTGCAGACAGGCGATCTTAACAATGCAAGACAAGCCACGGGGGGGGGAACCTTTAGCTCAAGCACTTTCACACTTCTCAGTGCGTCATCAGGAGCTATGCAAAGTTGCAAGGCAGCAAATGTTGTTGCCTTGCAACTTTGCATAGCTCCTGATGACGCACTGAGAAGTGTGAAAGTACTTGAGCTAAAGATTTCCACCCCCTCCCCCCCCCATCCTGGATTGTCTTAGTGTTAGTGCTTGGTAGTAAGGTGAGTGGGCTCATGGCATCAATATTTGCAGGTGGACACGCAGCTGTCGCACCAGAAGATGTACAAGGAGATGGGGGTGGTCATCCTGGCTTCAAACAGACCTCATTACCTTTATAAGTGAGTATAGCAGCTGATAAATTCTATGACCAATTTTTAAAGGGGTGGACTGGTAAGCCAGTGGAACACCGGCTTATATAAAGGGTATCCCTCGTTATGTAAAGGGTATCCCTCGTTATATAAAGGGGTATTCCAAGCTATATAAAGCATATCCCACGTTATATAAAGGGGATATATTAATTTACATCAGTACTTCTATCTGTCCATATATGTGTAACTTCAATTATGTTATAAGGGTTTAATGACCCTTATATTGACAATGTTATTTACAAATTAAGTTCATCTTTTGATTAGTCCCGGGATTATTTAATTATATTTTTCAATGCATCAAAGTAATTGTCGTTGTTTTAAAATTAGTAGCAATAACAGTAGTGGTTGTAGCATCAGCAGTATTATTATTGTGTATGAAGAGTTAAACCCATGTGGGATATTAATCACAAGGAGTGCTGCAGGCTCGATCCTCCTTCCGCTAGAAACAGAGGTTAACCTTACTGTACTCCACTAACTGTCAAGTGTGATATTAAACATTTGATTGTTGACTACCCTGCTGCTGGTGATCAGGACGCTGAAGGCACTGTGGGAGGCTTCAGGGCTCAACAGAGACCGTGTGGCAGTGTACAGTGACACTCATCACAGAGAGATCACTGCCGTAGCCAGACTCTTCGGTGTGCATCTTGTGGTCACTGCCCAGCAAGGCAATTCCACCAAGACACACATCAGGCACAAGATGCAGAGGGTGTTCAGGTGAGGCTCCTTGAGGCTTTGATCTTCTTATTTGTCTACTGTCTATCCTCTTTTGTTTCCTATTGCCATTCAGAGCTTCCAAACACGGGGTATGTATTGAGAGATTGGTTGGTTAATTAGGTTTAATGTTTATTGATTACATGAGCGTCATTAAGGCTCCATGTAACCTATTCACCTCCAGTGAAAAATATTTTAATCCGTAAAATAGAGATTAAAGCAAACTCTCAGTTTGTGCAGTGAAAGATAACACACCTTCCAGTACACATAGACCTTGTGCTTAGAGGTATATAACTCTCAGTTTATATACATTGAGAGTTTGCCTAAATACTGATTCTAGGTCGGTCTGTCAGTGGTATTGAGTCAGCAGAGTTTATCAGTGATAGTAAAGCCTCTCTGTTAACAGAGATCCTGTACCATGTCGGTAATTCTAACAACATTATTACCCTGTTACATGACTTTCATGCATTGTTACACTCAAAAATACCATGTTAAGTGATTCAACAACAAGGAGTCATGCTTTTTTGGTATTATCATTTCACTTATTATTTACACGTTGTTATGAAATTGTTAAAACGAACCCCCATGGATGTTTCTTGGCTGACAGGGACGTGATGGGTGCCAAGTTCTCCAGGGAGACAGTGCCTGAGGGAGGCCTACCAGAAGATTCACTGCCGCCCTTCACCTGCACTCACCTCCTGGTTCTTGAAGACGATATTCAGGTCTCCGTCGATATCTTTAAGTAAGAAAAAAGTCACAATACCGTAGCTACAACACATGACAAGTTGCCCAAAAAATATCATCTTCAGACTTCAGCTCAAGAGGAAATCTAAAAGTTTCAATCCATCGTGAAACTATGCCAGTCTATTATCTAATATTTCTCAGACACTGTATAACCTCTACGGGTTTACCACTCCCATATGAATATAATAATAATAGTGCCTACCAGTTTGTAGTTGTATGGGTCGAGTCCTGGTTGCTAGATTATAAAGTATTGGACTATGATGCAGGTTCCTACAGGCTGTATCGCCAGTGCTACAGAGAGATCCTACAGTACTGGCTATCTCCGCCTTCAACTTCTTCGGCTACAGAGATGTGGCCAACAATCTAACTACAGTGTATCGCACCAATGAACTCAACCCCATAGCTCTCCTCATCCCAGACACCACTGTACACCAGTACATGGCACCCAACTGGCCTCTGGCGAATTATGTGAGTATGTGAGAATAGTACTACAGTAAGCCTATTGCCCCATTCTAGACAGGTACCACTCACACCCAACAATTCTAATTCATGTAGTTCTCTAACATTTATAATGGCATCTTAAAGTATTCATCTCAATGATTACATTTCATTCTTCTACAACAAATCGTAGTGAGTGCTTTACTAAACACTTTCTGAATCTAAATTCAACTATTTATGTGGTTACACCTATTTTCTGGCTCCTCCAGATGACATTTCGATCCATCCTGGACCGATATTAACACGACAATGACTCATAATGGGCCGAAATGTTCAGTGTTTATTCCCATTTTGTTGCTAGGTTGTGAATATACTCAGTATACTTGAATATAGTTGCAGATTGACTCATGTTAAATACCGCAGCTAAAAAATACATACCAAATCTCTTGAAAGATTAGTTTTGCAGACGTCAATTTTTGTGCTAAAGTTTCCCTTATTCGCAGCTCATAATAATAATAATAATAATAATAATAATAATAATAATAATAATAATAATAATAATAATAACAATAATAATAATAATAATAATAATAATAATAATAATAATAATAATAATAATTAATCTTGTCCCATACAGAGTAAAGAGTGGTATCAGCCTCTTGGGTCGGCTCTCAGAGAAGGGAGTGGAAGAGCTCTTCTGTACCCTGAGGTACCGAGAGCTAGACACTTCGGCTACCGTGGGGTCACTATTGAAGGAGGTATCCAGCACAACTTCTTCAGGGACCATATCCTCGCTCTCACCACCGACTACGACCTTCCTGACAGTGAAGTGCGCAAGTGAGTAACGATAGATTTTACCGGGAATAAAATTTGCAATACATAGCTGGAAGAATTCACAGCTAACCCACAAAGATCTCACCCACGTGAGGCTTTGTCACCCACAACGAGGCTTTGTCACCCACACTGAGGCTTTGTTACCCATAGTGAGGTTTTACCAAATACTTGGTAAAGCCTCAGTGAAAGTGACAAATGTTTTTCCTGCTTAAAATGTTATTAGGCTGCCGATTTTCAGTAAGTTGTTAGAACACTGAAATCGCTTACATCATGTCTGTTCCAACAATCATTGTTTAATAAGCCAAGTCTTCAAGTGTTGGCTGAAAAGCCCCCACGTAAACTCAATGTTCACCACGGTCTTTCAGGTTGGAATCTTCTCAGTACGAGGAGAGGCTGTTGGACACACTGAAGGCTTCAGAAGTTATAAGATTCGACTTCTGTAAGCACGACCTTTTGTATAAGGAGGTAAGTGCACACATACACAAATTTAGTGTCTACATCTATAATTATTATCATTATTATCAGAAGAGAGGGAAAGGTGATGTATATCTACATATCACCTCATAGCAACAACAGCAATAATAACAAACATCAACAATCATTACAATGTCTGAGCCTCTTCTTCCTTGACAGAATCCACTGGTGATGTTCATCTCTTACAACGGCAGTCGTATCGACGAAGCAACTTTGATCACAGTAATGGGGGTCAGTATACACGCTCGATCATTACTCTGTGCAACTTTTGTTGAATGTGTTGGTATACAGGTGTGGGAAATTTACGTGTCCTGCATAATGAGCTAAATCTGCCAGACAAGGAAAGATAAATTTAACAACAGGTTTTTATAGAAGCAAAGTTTTGCTGTATAGAACTCTATCAAGTATACATAACTCTCTTCACAGAGCAAAATATTGTTTTAATAGAAACTTGTTCTGTAACGTATATCTTTTCTTTATTGGTCAAACTGTGTTACATTGTATAGACTTTCCCGTCTATCAGAGAGCATGCACAATTAGTTTTCCATAGGTTCAAGGCCGGACACATTCACTCTGACTGGCCTCCTCGCCAAAAGTCCCACATTTGACAGACTACATCTCTGACTTAAATAGTAACCTATGACACTAATTTTACATCACTAAACTTTAATTCCACTAACTCTTGTTCTTAAACCTAAACCACCTTTGTGCTGCAGTATATATTTTCTTAGCTCTTATTTGTTAATATAAAGAGTGTACAAGGCATTGACATATTCACTCGAACTTCTTCATCGAAAGTTCCACAAATAACATAGACTTAACTTTTTTGATGAAAAGTAACCCAGTGCCACAACTTTGACTTCAATTATGCACCGACATAAATCCCCACCTCCAATAATTCCTATCACTACAAGCCCTTACTCACAGCACTGTCTGTTCCATACAGGTTTAGCAGTTACCTTTAACTTAATCAGACTGATTTTCGCAATTACTGTATCAATGAATTTACACTTGGATTATTTTCAAAATAATCGTTGCTTTATTAGCTATGATTGCACGTTAAAAACCATGGCATAATCATGCTTTACGTTAATTACATGAGTGGTTGTAATTGTTGGTGGTGTTTTATTGGTCAGACAACAGGACAGGCGTCTTCTGAGTTCTGACATCGTTCTCAGTCAAATAACGACCCATAACTGGTTAAGCATTCGCTGCTATGTTGTACATTTGAAGAACAATTACCACACAGTGGGTTTTCCCAGGATAGTAAAACCTTCAGGGGGTTATTGGTTGGCTGGTTAATGGGGTTTAAAGCCTGTGGAATAGACGAGTGTCACTGAAGCTACGTGTAACCCTTTCACCACCAGTCAAGAATACTTTAACATATAGATTAAAATAAACACTGAGAGATACACCTATCAGTGTATATATCCTGTCATCAGCAGTCTGCTTGTCGTTGTTACAGTGTCTGCGGACGTGGAACGTGTACCCAGAGGCCGGCTGGAAGGGAGTGTGGCAGTTCCACTATCATGGTCACTGGCTCAGCATTGTTGCAGTCCCCCTCTCTCCTTACAGGTAGGCCTCGCGGGTTTAGCGCTTCCCCAGCAATATACCTGAAGGCTTTGAGCTCAGCAAGAATATTTTAACTTGAAAAAACATATATATTTAAACTAATATAATAATTTATAGTTTGTATCGTCAGCTGAATTATTTCAGTATAATAAATGATAGTGATCAATGAAGCACTCTCCCCGAGGCTGCATCCCTAGATTACACTTCATGAAGTGCTAAACCCGTGTGAGTAATTCAACGCAAGGAGTGGTGGAGGCTCGATCCTCCGTCTCCTAACCTTTTTTTAACTCTTTACAGCTATCTGAAGCCTAATAATATTGAGCTGGTGACCGCACCTCCGACCACCACCACCACCACTACTGCAGCTGCCGCTGACGGTGGTGGTGCTTCTGCTGGTGGTGCTTCTGCTGGTGGTGCTCCTCCAGCTGGTGTTGCTGCTGGCTCTGATTCCAGTACTTCTTCAACTCCAGCTTCCACCTAGACTATGTTCTGTTTGATGAGCCTTGAAGCAAGCTCTCAAGAAGCTTGTCATGCTGCCATGAGCCAGAAGTCTATGATCCTATTGGTACGAAGTGCTAATTAGTGTCTACTCACCTAATTGTGGTTGCAGGGGTCGATTCATAGCTCCTGGCCCCGCCTCTTCACTGGTCGCTACTAGATCCACTCTCTCCCTGTTCCATGAGCCTTATCGTACCTCATCTTAAGGCTATGTATGGATCCTACCTCCACTACTTCGCTCTCCAGATTGTTCCACTTCCTGACAACTCTAAAGCTGAAGAAATACTTCCTATAAGAGCCTTGTAGTGTGTGTGTGTGTGCAAAATAATTAATAAAAACAGTTAACATCAAATTTGTAAAGCCAGTACAGTGAGAGAGCTCTTAAAAGGCTCCACTGGACACTCTCCTCTCAATAAATATCATCAGAAATATATTCCAATTCCTCCGGAAAAAAAAATTGTACCAGACGCCACCCATAGACAAAAAAATAATATTTTTTTTTAGAGTGGTGGATCTTGATAGATAACAGATCATTTAAGTACTTTCCGTATTAATAATAATAATAATAATAATAATAATAATAATAATAATAAAATACCAGTTGAGAAATTTTTTGTTTCGCTTTCTTTTCCTGCAATATTCGGGTGTAGAGTTTTATCATGAGCAGAGTTTTATCATATAGCGCTGTATGACCCTAGTGGGTTTAGCGCTTGGTTTTATTATAATCATGTATAGTAGTGATGTATCGGATATCCGCATCCGCGGAACATCCGCACAATTTCCTGCATCCGCATCCGCAAAGTGAGATATCCTCATACACATCCGCAAAGTGAGACATCCTCATACACATCCGCAAAGTGAGACATCCTCATACACATCCGCAAAGTGAGACATCCTCATACACATCCGCAAAGTGAGACATCCTCATACACATCCGCAAAGTGAGACATCCTCATACACATCCGCAAAGTGAGACATCCTCATACACATCCGCAAAGTGAGACATCCTCATACACATCCGCAAAGTGAGACATCCTCATACACATCCGCAAAGTGAGACATCCTCATACACATCCGCATCAGAGGATATCTAAATTTTTACATCCGATGCATCTCTAATGTATAGAACTATATCAGTAGTACAGCTTTATCATGAGTACAGCTTTATCATGAGTACAGCTTTATCATGAGTACAGCTTTATCATGTGCAGGCTTTATCATGAGTACAGCTTTATCATGAGTACAGCTTTATCATGAGTACAGCTTTATCATGAGTACAGCTTTATCATGTGCAGAGCTTTATCATGAGTACAGCTTTATCATGAGTACAGCTTTATCATGAGTACAGCTTTATCATGTGCAGAGCTTTATCATGAGTACAGCTTTACCATGTGCAGGCTTTATCATGAGTACAGCTTTATCATGAGTACAGCTTTATCATGAGTACAGCTTTATCATGTGCAGAGCTTTATCATGAGTACAGCTTTATCATGAGTACAGCTTTATCATGTGCAGAGCTTTATCATGAGTACAGCTTTATCATGTGCAGAGCTTTATCATGAGTACAGCTTTATCATGAGTACAGCTTTATCATGAGTACAGCTTTATCATGAGTACAGCTTTATCATGAGTACAGCTTTATCATGAGTACAGCTTTATCATGAGTACAGCTTTATCATGTGCAGAGCTTTATCATGAGTACAGCTTTACCATGTGCAGAGCTTTATCATGTGCAGAGCTTTATCATGAGTACAGCTTTATCATGTGCAGAGCTTTATCATGAGTACAGCTTTATCATGAGTACAGCTTTACCATGTGCAGGGCTTTATCATGAGTACAGCTTTATCATGAGTACAGCTTTACCATGTGCAGAGCTTTATCATGAGTACAGCTTTATCATGAGTACAGCTTTATCATGTGCAGAGCTTTATCATGAGTACAGCTTTATCATGAGTACAGCTTTATCATGTGCAGAGCTTTATCATGAGTACAGCTTTACCATGTGCAGGGCTTTATCATGAGTACAGCCTTATCATGTGCAGAGCTTTATCATGAGTACAGCTTTACCTTGTGCAGGGCTTTATCATGAGTACAGCTTTACCATGTGCAGGGCTTTATCATGAGTACAGCTTTATCATGAGTACAGCTTTATCATGAGTACAGCTTTATCATGAGTACAGCTTTATCATGAGTACAGCTTTATCATGTGCAGAGCTTTATCATGAGTACAGCTTTATCATGAGTACAGCTTTATCATGAGTACAGCTTTATCATGTGCAGAGCTTTATCATGAGTACAGCTTTATCATGTGCAGAGCTTTATCATGAGTACAGCTTTACCATGTGCAGGGCTTTATCATGAGTACAGCTTTACCATGTGCAGGGCTTTATCATGAGTACAGCTTTATCATGAGTACAGCTTTATCATGTGCAGAGCTTTATCATGAGTACAGCTTTATCATGTGCAGAGCTTTATCATGAGTACAGCTTTATCATGAGTACAGCTTTATCATGAGTACAGCTTTACCATGTGCAGAGCTTTATCATGAGTACAGCTTTACCATGTGCAGAGCTTTATCATGAGTACAGCTTTACCATGTGCAGAGCTTTATCATGAGTACAGCTTTACCATGTGCAGAGCTTTATCATGAGTACAGCTTTATCATGAGTACAGCTTTATCATGTGCAGAGCTTTATCATGTGCAGAGCTTTATCATGAGTACAGCTTTATCATGAATACAGCTTTATCATGTGCAGAGCTTTATCATGAGTACAGCTTTATCATGAGTACAGCTTTATCATGAGTACACCTTTACCATGTGCAGAGCTTTATCATGAGTACAGCTTTACCATGTGCAGAGCTTTATCATGAGTACAGCTTTACCATGTGCATGGCTTTATCATAAGTACAGCTTTACCATGTGCAGGGCTTTATCAAAGGCAATTAAATATATTTTTTTCGTTAGGGTCACAATCATTTATGCGAAATTACTGCATACACAAATTTTCGCTTGCCTTATTCGGCAAGAATAGCGTTGCTATTTAAGCCAAAATCGTAAGTTTTACCTATATATATATATATATATATATATATATATATATATATATATATATATATATATATATATATATATATATATATATATATATATATATATATATATATATATATATATATATATATATATATATATATATATATATATATATATATATATATATATATATATATATATATATATATATATATATATATATATATATATATTATCCAAATGGGTTTAGCGCTTTCCAATAACAATAATAATTAATAAAAAATAATAATGTGGGAGTATGGATAAAGCAAGAACACTGGTAGAGTAATTATTTTCATTAATAGATATAAATCGAAGCTAAAATATTTCCGAAAATAATACAAATTTTACTAAAATATATAATGAAACTAAAGTAAATATATATTTTTTGTTTCTAAGGAAAGAGTCGATTTTTTATTCAATTGTCATGATTGTGGAGGAAAAAATATATTTACTAACGTAAATTAGTATAGTTTTTACCTCTTGCTTATTTTATTAGATAAAGTTTATGGAATATATGGTAGAAAATATATATAACAGAAACAAGAGGGTATATATTACTTTGAGGAGGAAATTTGTAATTATATTTCCGTTTTCAAAAATATCGAGGGCTCTTAAAAGGCTATTTAAACCATGGATAGGCATTAACTGGCCTCCAAAAAAAAATTTCCTTAATGCCACCCATAAATGATATGTTAATACAGTCTTTGGCAGTCAAATTCCCTCTTGTTTGACCTTTTTTTGGAGTAATATTGGTGGGTGTAGGTGAGGTAACCTGACGCTGCTGTGATGGAGGAGTGAGGCTGACACAGCCGGTCGTCTGCTGCACGTGTCTTGCTGTTACTGCTGTGTTCAGACATAACTGTCTTTACTGCTGTGATCATGAGTCTCCTGAGTCGTGCTGTGTGCCGCCTGCGGTCCTGTGTGCTGCCAGTGATGGCTGTGAAGGCAGGAATGGCACCCTCACGAGCCCTGGCCCGCAGCTTGGTGGTTCTCTCTTCTAACCGCAGCCGCAGTCCTCGCTCCTCACATCTCTGCTCCTGCGGCTGCGGCATCCATGGTCTGCACACTAGGGGTACGTTCTTACCCTAAATACCCTTCGAGGGGGTAAGGGGCTCTGGTGACAGTAAAGGGCTCTTGATTCTAGGAATTGGAGAAGAGTGACTGGTTATCCTGGGTAATTTACACTGATTATTGTACCCCCTCAAGGGAGGTTCCTTGATGCTGGTGAGAGGCTCTTGATCTTGGGAATTGGATCTGTGCTCCAGTTCCCTGAATTAAACCAGAATACATTTCACCCCCCCCCCACAGGAGCTGTATAATCATACGGGTTTAGCGCTTCCCCCTTTATAATAATAATAATAATAATTATTATACTTATGTCTGCCTGTGCCTAAATAAACTTAATTTACTTATTATTGTAAGCTGATCCTCTTTTTAATGTTAGTGTAAATAGCTTATTTTATTTATCTTGTATATCCTTTTATTGTGACTGATTTTCACACAGTTGAGTTACTTGTATATGAATATATATAATATATTATTATATAAGTAACTTAGATGTTTTAACTTATAAGATTTAAATAAAATGGTATTACAAGGACCAAAGTGAAAGTAAGTCACTTTGACTTTTTTGGGGTTATTTTGGGTAATTTACACTGATAATGGTAATTATGTATATCTGCCTAAATAAACTTGCTTAATCCTTGGATAAAACACTACTCATTCCCATGCAGTGTACGATCCCAATGGAATTAAGTCGCTTTGACATTTTTTTTGAGTTATCCTAGGCAGTTTACACATCATTATTTAGGACGTTTGTAAATATCCGAAGATTATGTAATTGTACCTTAATGAACTTAATTACCCTGCACGTATTAGGCTTTAAATGATAAGATATTACAAAGACCCCATTGAAATAAATCACTTTGACGTTTTTGGGTTATCCTGGTGAGTAATTTACACATTATTATGTATGATAATTACAGTAGGATGCCCATATCCCAGGGGATACATTCCAAGGACCTCCCATGGATACAGAAAATAGATAGTAGTAAACCCTATATGTAAGTCTTTTACATACCTATTATAAAGTTTATTTGATAAATTATGCCAGCTGGCCCAGTGGCTTACGCACTGGCTTGGAGTTTGACGACTCGCTTGCCATGGGTTCTAACCCCACCCATACCTTGGTTTGTTTAGCCTCTCCTCGGTGGCCGAACTGTGTGCAAGCTTCGTCTCGTCTACCTGGCCTACTGTTCCAGGCTGTCTTGGTGGGTGTAATTACTGGACACAAGTGGAGAATTATTTTTTCACTGATGGGAAGCACTTCAATGCTTCTCTTAGGCTTTGAAGAACAACCAGTTTCTCTTACTTTTGTGCTTTGGGACCATTATTATGCAAAATTAAGAGGTATTTTTGGGCCACAGCAAACGGTGGATAACTGAAACCGTGGATACTGAATCAGTGGATACAGGGGTTATACTTTGTGTACCTGTACCTAAATAAACTTACTTCCATAAAACCAGTCTGAAATAACACTTAACTTTTCATTGTCTTGTGCACTATATTGGTATTATTTGTAATCAAATGCTGTGTGTATCATGTTAATTTTATCATTGCAGGTGACCGTGAATTGGTAGAATTCTTGCAAGAGGAGATTGTTGCTGAGAAAAAGACTGTAAGAGGGAGTATTCCTCAGCATCTTGACGATTTTGCTGTCAAATTAAAAGATGCGGAGGTCATCCTCACCAAGAATTTTCATGATGAAAAGTAATTATATCAGTGTTGGTATTGCTCATTTCTTTATTTCATTACTACAGGATAATGGTTGCTACAGTATAAAAGAAATTAAAAAAAAGTCTATAGAGCACTTTGGGTTACCATTCACTTATTACCAGCAATCATTATGGGTTATGGAATGTACGTGATGTATGAATAGTGATTAGCTGTATTGTCAGTATAGCTACTGAATTCCCTACACTTATACTTTTGTAGTATATTGTAGATTGTATCATCCATGTATATATTTAGGCTCCCTTTCACTAGGCTCAGCAACTAGCATGTGTCGTCACGTGATGCGCATGTGTGCGTGAGATTCCCTGTAACTCCCTCAGTTCTCCACGCTTAGGCCTACAGGCAACACAGGCAGTCTGGGCTTCCCTCTCACACTCTGCTAATATAAGTGTTACCATCCAACAAGTGTGTTTAACTCCAACCATCACATCTCCACGAACCCTCTCGACAGTATTTGCTTTGCAGCTTTCCTACATTGCAGTCACAACAAACTATATTTCCATAATATCAGTAAAAGGAAGGTGGCTTAGTTTGGTAGGCAGTGCACTCTCCTCATACACTGAGTGTCCATGTTACAATCCCCTGGCTGAGTGGAAAACATCAGGAATGTTTCCTTACATCTGCTATCCTGTTCACCCAACAGTAAGTAGGTACCTGGGTGATAGTCAACTGGTGTGGGTTGCATCCTGGGGGACAAGATTGAAGGACCCCCAATGGATTAAAACACAGTCCTTGATGACACACTGACTTTCTTGGGTTACCCTGGGTTGCAAACCCTCCAGGTTAAAAATCCGAATAAATCTTAGTCTTGCTGGAACAAAACCTCTTGGATACAGGCTCTATATTGTTACTACAATACCCTGGACAGTTAAGAAAACTGTAACCTAGAATTATTACTGAATTTTCTGGTTTATTATAGACCCCATACTGTAGCTCAAGATAACTTTACATTCTACTTTCTGTTCCACCTGAGGTACCATTTTAAAATAAAAACTAAAATTTCACTATTGTTAATGCAACAGTAAATTGGTTTTAATGTGGCCTAGATCAAAATTGTTTTATTGAGATGCTGAGGGTCACAGTCCCCTCAAGGAAGGTTCCTTGATGTTGGTGATGGGCTCTTGATTTAGGGAATTGGATCTGTGCTCCAGTTCCCCGAATTAAGCCTGAATGCCTTCCACATTCTCCCCTAGGCGCTGTATAATCCTCCGGGTTTAGCGCTTCCCCCTTGATTATAATAATAATAATGAGGGTCACAGTGGCAGTCTTCTTGACTCATGGCTGAATGAGGTGCTACAAGTCCTTGTATACCAGGGAGAGAATTCAGTTGTTGTTTTCACATTGTCAAAATAGACAACTAAAATGGCACTTAATCTGCTATAGATTTTTAATTAAATATTCCCATACAGCCCATATGTTGGTATCTTTATTAGTAATAATACTGCTTTAGTTTCATGAGGATTTTATGGTATACAATTAGTAATGTCAGAATAATATTTATATAAGCTTATTCCAAAATCTCTCCCCTAGTCAATAATCACTTCAACAGGGTATTTATTTTTGATGCCAGATTTTTTCACATTGGATACTTTAGATAGTACTGTATGTATGATATTGGAGCACAGTTACCAAGATCATTAGGTTAGTGTACTGAAAGCTGCAGGTTCCATAGTTTGTCCTCACTTCATAAGGAGTGCCTTGATGTTAAGGGGCTCTGGATCTGAAGAATTAGAGCTCCCCTCCCCTTCCTCAAATTGACCCTGGTTATCTCCTGTTCTATAGGTGCTTTATGACTTCCTGTGAATACCATAATAAGAGTACAGTTTATCCTGATGTTTGTCAGTCACATGCTGGGGAAATATTTTTTTCAGAATTACAATCTCCTTGAATGTGAATCACACTGTTGAGTCCGAGGAACAAGAAATTAATGTGGAACAGACAGAGGAAGCAAATCTGACAAGTCGGCCAAGCTTTGAAGTTGATATACAGATTGGTTCAAAAATTTTGTCATTTACTTGTTCATACACAACACCTAGTGATGTTGTAGAGGGACAGGACCAAGTTGAAGGTGAGACTTTATTTGTTGTATTTATTGTTTTAACAGTTCAGTTTACAAGCTAGGTGGTTTAATCTTACCTAGGCTCATTACTAAACCTTGACCTATCTATATCTTCTGATGCTGGACTTTCAGACGATGACCCGCTTAGAGATTAAGTAGCCATCTGATAAATTTCAGGTGCTATATACCTGGGATTAATCATTCTGCACAATTCTAATTCATGAATTTATACAAAGCAGGACCATCCAATTTACTCTTGTGTGATCTCACTATGATTTCTGGAATCTAATAGTTACCATAAAATTTTTTTATTCTTAATTGAAGAGGGCATCTTGTTGCATGAACAGGTTCCTCCACTTTTTATTTTTTAATTGAAAAATGTAGTCCAACATGACAGGGAGTTCCAAAAATTGCAAGATATAAACAATCCCTAAGGATTATAAAAGGTAAGACCACCCTTTCTATGGGTAGTTCCCAGACACATCAAAGCACCACAAGGAATAAAGGAGATAGTTGTATTGAATAGTTAATTTTATCATTCTAACTACTGGAGAGGAAATCTGTTATACATTGTTATTTCATATTTCAATGTTGTTATTCCCTTTGCTCTTTATTTTATGCTTATTTTTTCTTTTCCTTTCAGATGTCTTTGGAATCAGTGAGTTAACAATATATGAAGGAGAGTGGGCTGAGAGTACTTACTGTGTTTCAGGAGACATCTTAGATGGGGTAAGCTTATAGTATTCTCATAAGTTTTCAAATTGTTATTGTATCATAGGCATTGTAGCATTAAGATGTTTTGTACAGTAGCACATTTATGCCAGTTATAGTCGGGAAGCATTGAATCCAAAAGCATACGTTAAGAAGTAACAGATAATTAAAGGTGGAGAGAATTGTTATAACTGCTGAAAACTAACAGCCCAAAAGTTATAGCACTAAAAAGCTGTTATGTGCTATAAAGTGCGAAGGAAGCAGTGTAGAGTCAAAGTACTGTATGTGCAAAAATCAGGTTACTACACACCATAGATTCTTACAATCTGCTCGCTTACCCACAGGCATTACTTCTACCAAGTTAGAATAAGTCACTACAAAACATTTTTTTTCTAATAAATGCTTTCCAAAATTTATATTACTGTATTTAGGAATGTTTAGTTTATATAAAGTACTTATGTAGAAAGTTTGAAGAGCCTACTCAGTGCATTAATATGAGGGATATTCAAAAAGTACAGTACAAGAAATGATGACCTCCTTTGAAATAGTAATGGACAAATAACCTGTACTCTGGAGAGCAGCGTTGTATGCCCCTTGTGGTTTAGCGCCTCTTTTAGTTTATAATAATAATGTACTCTTTAGAGCAAATGTGTGGTGAAGTTTCTGTCCATCTTGGACCTTTTGTCAAGTCTTGATGGACAGTGGTCCAGAATAGACAAAAAAAAAATCATTATTAGTTTCTTCTCCCAAGTGCAAGTTATTTGTATATTGTTCCAGCTGCAGTACGTATTGTGATTTTTTTATTTCTTTTGGAATAGTAACCCAGAATTGTACATTATCCTAATTGCACTGAAGTTGCAAATTCCTGTACCTTCAATAATTTAGTATCTACTCTTTCTGATTTCTATTCCTGTACATGGTGAATGATAATTAATGAAAAAGTGTTTAAATGAGAATGTTGTAGTGGGGGTAGAATACACATCTTCACTGAGGCTCTACCCTAATACATTGCACATTTCTAAAGATTCCATTAACCTCCTTAAGTAAGGTATAGTAGTACAGTGGACCCCCGCTTAACGAACTTTTTTCATTCCAGTAGTATGTTTAGGTGCCAGTACTGACCGAATTTTTTCCCATAAGGAATATTGTGAAGTAGATTAGTCCATTTCAGACCCCAAAACATACACGTACAAACGCACTTGCATAAATACACTTACATAATTGGTCGCATTTGGAGGTGATCGTTAAGCGGAGGTCCACTGTATTTATTTTGGCAATAAAATGAGGGAAAATGTATAGGCAAGTATTCTGGCAACTACTGCTTCAGCTATGTTTTTTTCTTTAACACGCTGACCGTCTCCCACCAAGGCAGGGTGACCCAAAAAAGAAACACTTTCACCATCATTCACACTATCATTGTCTTGCCAGAGGCACACATATACGACAGTTTAGATGTCCTTCTAAACTGCAGATATCCTCACCCTTCCATCAAGTGCAGGCATTGTATCTCCCACCTCCAGGACTCAGGTCTGGCTAATTGGTTTCCTTGAATCCTTTCACAAAATGTTACCTTGAAAACTAAATTATTTGTGATAATTTAAAGCCTGGATTTCAATGTTCTCAAGAGGTCATGACCTAGATTATGACACATTCAAATGATTTAAATTTTAGGGGCAAGCATGAAATACTTTTCAAATAATCTTTCTCTTCAAATTTGTACTCATTTTGGGGTCTCAGAGGACTTCTCTTTTAAATGTTGTTCTAACTTCAAAAGGTAACCACTTCACAAGAAAAAATATCTAGAAATACATGGGATTTGTAGTTAGCATTTTCAGTTAATCTTTATGTAATTTTTAATTTAGGGGTTGCTTGCTAAGGCTAAAGAAAATGGATAGCTTAAAACTGTAAATAGTCAAATTTATTCAGAGGACCTTCAGTAAAAAAAAAAAAAAAAGAATTCAAGAATTGGTTTACAGCAGATTTGCAGGGATCACTCTTTATATATAAAGTACAGTATTTCAATACTATGCAAGCTTGCATCCCTGCATTACTAGGCTTCAAGCAGGGTCTGTCAGTGCATAATACAAAGTTAACACTTTTTTTTTTTTAAATTCTGTTGTAGGACATTTTGCATGCTCTGTAATACTCGAGAAGAATGTCCAGAGTAGGGCTGTCACAGCTACTCCCTGTGCACAATTTTAAGGTTAATGCAAGGCCCTCCTGATTGCAGATGATGTATGACCTTCTAATGAACATGCTGGAGGAAAGGGGCATTACAAGTGAGTTTGCCGAGAAGCTAAGCAGCCTATGTTCTAATTACGAGCATGTTCTCTATGTATCATTACTTCAGCAAGTTCAAGACTTTGTCAAGAGGAAATAATAGTGAGGCCTGTCATTATATATCCATTTGTCTGGCAAATTTATTCTGCAGTAAGGCCAAAGAAAAGCTCCGAAAGGATTCTGTATTAAGTTTTATAGGAAAAATAAGTAATTAATTAGGAGAATAGTACTTGCTTTGAAAATATAAATTCAGATTTTAAACTTAAAAAGTGCACATAGAAAACTTTCATAAAATACATCTTATCAAATTTGGCCTACCTGTTTTGTGTGCTGGATATAAGAGAGGCTGTAGTAACTGAAGAATATATTGAGGGGATAAATTTATGCAGATTTTTGTATTTGTTTCTACAGCTTAGTGGTTAATCTGTCATGTTAAAATATTTGTAACATCTTTGGTTAAATATGATTATGTACAGATAATGTGTAGCTTATGAAGATGTTTTGTATTATTAAAATAAAAAAGTATTTCTTTTTAATAACTTTCAATTCTTATTAACAATTTTTATTACTGTTTTTCACTTCTTTAATGAGCTTATTTCATAATAGATTTTGCTGTTTTTATGCACTGGAATATTAAAGAAACCTCTCAGATAAGAAGCCAACACACTACCAATACTAAATCAATTATTATTTACTAAAAAATAGAAAATTCTCTACTATACATGTATAAACCCTCTTGGAAATGATCATGTTCTACTGGGAGTAACATATCACATGTTACAAACTGTAACTAGGGAGCAATAAAAAATGCAAACAGGCATGATTTGCTTATAAGAAGGAAAATATAATTTATGACAGTATTTCAGATACAAAACTCCTTAAAGGGGGTGAGGGGGTTATGTTGATGAAGGTCTCAATCCTAGGAATTTGAGCTACTTCTCAAGTTGAACCTGATTGCCTCCCATTTCTCATGCACTGTACGATTCTTGTGGAGATAGCTCTTAACCGTGAACATAATAAAGACAACATGGAATAAAATAATGCCAATGAGTAGACACAAATTTTTTTTAATAAGGGTTTTCGGTTTATTTCCCAAATACAAAAGAAGTAGCAAAGAATAGTATAACAGGTGCTGGAGAACCATGAATAGGAAAGGACTATGAATCATTACAGGAAGCAAGTCATCTTAACATACTACAGAGATTCAAACAAACTTGAAATATTTGATTATACATACAAATGTAAGGAAGAAGGAGCTTGAAGTGAAAATATTGATAAGGACAAGAAAGTGACATTTTATATTAAAATTTGTGGAATTTAAACTGAAAGACAAAATATTAATGTCCACAGATGACAACAAAATTGCCAAATTGGAGGAAATGTAAGAAATATTAAATATGAAGTTCCAAAACAAGTTTACAGAAGAGGACAATTTCATTGCATGAAAGCATATTAGCTGACAAATAGAGAATGGCAGTATATTGTACTAATATTTAAAAATGTAACAGGAAAGTCATTTAGCGGGAGACTTGCTGTTCATAATACACACACACATTTGTCAAACCTAACTGTTCTAGCACATACTTTTATAACTTAGAAGGTATATTAAACTCTTATAAAATGTTAGGCTACCACAATAAATTTCCACTTTTTACCAGAATATTCCTTAACCACATTGTCCTTTTTCCCCACCAAGGTAGAATGACCCAAAGTTGGAGACACATTCACTATTACTCATTTAATAGCTAACTTGCTAGAACATTGACATCACAATTTGAATGGCCTTTCGAACCACAACATTTCCATGTCACTTTTAAATGGAAATTTTTGCTGGTGACTAGGATACATTTTGCCAAGTTGCTTAGGAACTGAACAGCTTTACCAGTGTTTTTCCTTTTGCTGGCAAATTTGTAAGTTTCTGGTAACTTGGGTTCACCCATAATGTTTCAGAAAACACATGAAAGGTTAGACCGACATGAGTGGCTAGTTCTGGTGCTTTGTAGTTGGGTTCCCAGTGCGCCAAGTGGAACCCTCGTGACTGAAGACCACTCAGTACCCTGTAAGAAATTAATTGTTATAAGTTCTACCTAGAAAGTGTGTGCTTTGTAATTTTGCTTCTCTTTTCTTCTAAAATGGGGTGGATCCAATGCATGTAGTGTCTCCAGCTGTTCATTTATACTTTTAATCATTATATAATTATTTACAACCTGCACAAAAGCTATACAATATATATTGACTAGGTGATGGTTTGGTTTTGATTACGTACCTCCTTTCTATCCTATTCATTCAAGACTTTTCCAATGCACTTTTTTTTTTTTTTTTTTTTTTTTTTTTTTTTTTTTTTTTTTTTTTTTTTTTTTTTAACACTGGCCATCTAGCACAGACAGGGTGACCCTCAAAGAAAGCACCATCATTCACACTATCACTATCTTGCCACAGGAGCTCCTTTAACAACAGTAATTCATGACCCATATTCATATGCTCCCAGTGAAAGGCCCTTGATCCAAGGAATTGAAACTACCCTCTCTTTCCTTGGATCATATCTGATTGTTTCCCATTTCCCTGATGCTGTATAACTCCTATGAGTTTAGACACTTGGTAAAATTATTGTATTGGTGGGGTATGACTGTATGTGTGGCCTGAATACTCAGCCTGGCTAAGAATCCAGCAGCCTAGTTTTTGGGTCTGAATAGTGGGGAGATTAACACGTTTTATCGAATAGGCTACAATTTGTATCCTGTAACTTTGAATGAATTATGGATACAGTTTGAACTTCAATAATGTACTTCGAATTATTTTAGTTATGTTATAATTATTGTAATGGGAGTACGTTAGTCAAGATAGCATATTAGTATTGATAGTAAATTGTTAAGATAGTTGAAAATTAGTAATGATTTTAGCAACTTACGCTAAAAGCAACAAATACAGAAACCGGTCTAATATGTTCTTTGAAATTTTAAAAACTATTCGTTCTCGGAGCATATAAATTTTTTGTTGCAGTAACTTGGCAAAAACTCAAGGAAAGTTGCTTGATGCTGGTGAGGGGATTTTGATCCAAGGAATTGGACATGGCTTTTATTTCCTTGGCTTGAACCTGATTGCTTCACATTCTCCAAGTGCTGTACTCGCTTATATGTGCTACAGGTCTTTAGTACTTCCCCAGAAATATAGTAATTCAGCAAAAATAAGTCTAAACATCTGAGAAATTAATATACTAATGCATTTCACATATGTAAAATATTAAATTTATGCTGACCTAACTGAAATTAACAGTGATCATTTTAGTAAGGTTAGGTTAGTGCTGATTTAGTCTTGATGCAAACTTGAAGACATATAGAGTACATGTACCTTGTTAATTCACAATAAAACAGAGTATACTGTATTAATTCTTAAGACAGTATTTCTGAAAAATCTACAGTATTTTAAAGGTAGTTTGGCTTGTTTGACCAACACTGCCTGAAAAGCATAACATACTGGTGTATACTGTATTGTATTACAGTATT
Source organism: Cherax quadricarinatus (assembly GCF_038502225.1). Classification (NCBI taxonomy): domain Eukaryota; kingdom Metazoa; phylum Arthropoda; class Malacostraca; order Decapoda; family Parastacidae; genus Cherax; species Cherax quadricarinatus. The sequence continues at coordinate 2,485,300 of NC_091355.1, forward strand.
TGAGAGTTACCCAAAAGTTTAAGATGTAAACAAGTACAATGGACCCCCAACATTCGATAAATCCGACATTCGATGCATTTTAACGCAAAAATTTCGCCTCGACATTCGATGGGAAACCCAACATTTGATTCGATTCGTACGAGACGTGTCCACGTGTGGCCTGAACTGCCCCGTGTTTGCCAGTGTTTACAAGCCAGCCAGTGTGCGTGCATCTAAGGATACATTCAGTACATTCCATATTATCACTGTTTTTGGTGCTTGTTTCTGCAAAATAAGTAACCATGGGCCCCCAAGAAAGCTTCTAGTGCCAACCCTTCGAGAAAAAAGGTGCTAATGACTATTGAAATGATGAAAGATAATTGCAAAGTACGAAAGTGGAGTGCATGATGATTTGGTAAAGAAATTGCCTGCAACTAGTGGTGATGTGAGTGAATTTAAGGCCAGCAAAGGTTGGTTTGAAAGATTTAAGAATTGTAGTGGCATACACAGTGTGGTAAGGCATGGTGAGGCTCCCAGTTCAAGTCCTAATGGAAGGGGATTCCCCTTCTAAACACTAACACCATCCACACTCTCCCCTCTTCCCATCCCATCAATCATCAGATCTTCATTAAAGGTAAGTGTCAATTATTCTGTTGTTATTAATCTATTGTTATTATTGTTATTGTAATTATTCTATTGCACTAAACTTAATATTTCATGTGGTAAATTTTTTTTTCCATACTTTTGAGTGTCTTGCACGGATTAATTTGATTTCCATTATTTCTTATGGGGAAAATTAATTCGACTTTAGATATTTTCGACATTCGATAGCTCTCAGGAACGGATTAGTATCGAATGTCGAGGGTCCACTGTATAGGTAAGTTTTCTGTGGTTAGCATTGCTTTAAATTTCATAAAGTGCATTAAAGTACATAGCTAATGTATTAGTTTGGCCTATAATTAAAGATGGCAGAAATTAATGTCACTAACCTGAGGTATTTAGTAGCACTTGTAAGTAGGGACTGGGGGCTACGGGACCTTCCTTTTTGACGGAAATCATCAAGGTGTACTTCAAGTGCCAGTTGTTGTGTTCTATTCAGTATGGGAGTCTGTAATGAAGGAAGATGTCAGTGTAATGTCATATATCTTTATTAGATGGCCATACCTTGGGCATTTTAAACTTTGCTAGATTATACCACCAGCATTTTATACAGGTGTGAAACAAAAAGGCTTGGTAATTGAATCTCAATTTACTGTTAGGGGAGTGAGCTTAAGTTTAAAATTGTTTTGCAGACAGCTGGGAGTACAACAAAGGCCACAGTTGGGAAAGGAGAGGGGGTGGAAGAGGACAAAGGCTTCCATATTACTGTCAGGAGAGCTCTGTTGGCTAAATTGGCAAACCTGTTGTATTGCGTATAGTCTTCGTGCTTTATGACCATTTCGGGTTTTGTGTTTGATTGCAATAATAATATACTCTTCCAAGGACCCTTTAATTAGATGGGTTGCTTTAGACTACAGCAAGTGTGTGTGTTCATGGGGATGTATCTTAGATACTAATATACACACATTTATTGCACTTAAAATCTCATCAAGGGGAAGGGAAATTACTCTCTATCCTAGGAGTTGGAGCTAACCTTCTCTTAGATTCAACCTGATTTACCCCTCTTATTCTCCTAAGCATTTAAAAAAAAATTATTATCAATATTACCAGTAGCTTCTTCATGTATTTCAAGTTCTTTTTATTAAAACTTTTTCTTTATTAGTACCTCCCTTACATTCATGCTTCCATTTCATACCTTAAAGACAGACTCCTCCAGCACTTCCCACTCTGCACCTTCGATGTCTAGCTTGAGGTAGTGGAACTGGTGACGAGTATGACCCAGCTTGATCATGATGGCAGGTAGTGGCCAATACTTAACTAAGTAGGGTCCAGAAGCTTTGTCAGATGCTTGGTGCTGAAACTCGTTCAAGAAGTACGTCCCCACTCGCACCTTATAGAATGTCAGCCTGAGAATGTAGATCAATGTTGTGTGCATGTTACAAAAAATGTGATTCTAAAAGCTTAGAGATCTCCAGTGAATACTAGAAAGGACTACCCTTCTAGCATCCAGCCTGTTACTGGGTTTTCGTAACAATTAGTCAGTATCCTTGTCCAATTATCCATTAGAATTCAATAAGAATTATTAGTGCTTCAGGATTACAACTGGTAGGCTACTAACTAGAGAAATTAAAATTTAATAAATTTATTAATCATGGTCTAGAGGTATATTATCAAAGTAAATTAAATTTATAATAATCAAAATAATAATAATCACTTCTCTCGTTTACAGTAGTATTGTGCTGAAAGCACATATCACATTTATAAGTCTTAAGTACTGTCTGGTACAGTAGCATTTAATAATACAATGTACAAATAAGATTATGTGTATGTGTGTAAGTGCTCTAAGTAGTTCACTATGTCTCACGACTCGATTAGACTTAAACAAGTGACTGACAAAGTCCTCACATAAACTAACTTCTCGACCAACTGGCAATCAGAACAGTCTGCTTGAACAATAAAAAGAATGCTAAGCCCAATAGCAATATAACAAGCAACTGCGACACAGAATCAGGAACAAGGAGATAATATAACGACACTAAGTAGGGACCATCAGCAGATCCTCCACAAGTCACAAAACTCCCATACTACTGAATCTAAGTTCAGCATAAGAAAATCCCCGACTGTGACAGTACACAGATACCAGTACAAATTAGGTCCGAAGCTACAGCTCAGGACCTGAGTTGCTTAGAGTGTATAAGAGACACACAACTTCAGTACAACGTTGAAAATCACTAAGTCTATACAATGTTCTGTGAACAGTCTCTCTAGAACTAACAATAAAGCTACAGAGACGATCTTCCAACAACGGCCAATAAGGAAGAGTTAGGCACTTGTCAGGAATACGTCCAACCACCAAGCGTGTCTAGAGCAGACTGAATACTTCAGGCGAGGTGAGATCACCCCCCCCCCTCGATCACCTGATAGCTCCGTGGGCAGTTGCTGCCCAGCAACAGAAGCCGGCAGGGAAACGAGCCACAAGCGATAATTACAGTACAGTGGTCCCTCAATAATCGTTCATAATCCGTTCCTGGAAGTGGGACTATTATCGAAATGGACGATTTACGAATCAATTTTCCCCATGAGAAATAATGTAAATTCAATTAATCCATTCCTGACACCCAGAAGCATTAAAACAAAAAATTTTTTACATGAAATATAGATGTAGTACATAAACAATACAGTGGCACATGATGAATTAAACATTAACAGAATAACACTTACCTTTATTGGCGATTCTTCTTTGTGTATGGAAGACTGGAGAAGGAGACAGATTGGATGATTTACTGTTTGGAAGGGGAATTCCCTTCCATCAACACCTCGGGTACCAATTGCTTTTCTGGGGTTACTTCTCGTCTCTGTTTCTTAATGCCAGTAATGTAGGTCCTCTTTGGCATTTTCTTCCAAAAGAGGCCTGTTTCATCACAATTGAACACTTGTTCAGGTTTCAGTCCTTCACTGTTTATGTACTCCTTGAATTCATGCACATATTTTTCAACCGCCTTGTGGTCTGAACTGGCAGCCTCACCATGCCTTACCACACTGTGTATGCCAGTACGCTTCTTAAATCTCTCAAACCAGCCTTTGCTGGCCTTAAATTCACTCACATTACCACTAGTTGCAGGCAATTTCTTTACCAAATCGTCATGCAACTGCCTAGCCTTTTCACAAATAAGCGACGTCATCAGACTATCTCCTGCTAATTGTTTCTCATTTATCCACACCAATAATAACTTCTCAACATCTTCGAATACTGGTGATCTCATTTTTGTCAGCATATTTACCCCCTTTGCAACAACAGCATCCTTGATTTCCTTTTTCTTGGCTATGATGGAAGATATGGTTGTACGGGATTTGTTATACATCCTCGCCAGTTCGCCCACACGTACGCCACTATCATATTGTTCAATGATGTTTTTCTTAAAATCAATCGTATTTCTCACCTTCTTTACCAAAGGCTTGGTACTAGGAGCTTTCTTTGGAGCCATGGTAGCTTATTTAGCACTTAAATAACTTGCAAGCACTAAAATAAATGGAATATTATGAAATATTTCGCTGGAGCACGTGAGGGGACTGTCACTCACTGGTAAACAATGGCACACTGGCTGGGAAGGAAAGGCCGAGGCGGCTCAGAGCATGAGTACGTGTCCTGGACGAAGGACTATTAGCGAGTTACCGGACCATTTGCGAGCCAATATTTTGACGAAAAAACAGGACTATTTCCGAAATGGATGACTTTCAGGCCGGACGATTATTGAGGGACCACTGTAGTTAGACAATCAAGACTTGAACTTTGAGCACATAATATGTTACATCCTACCTAACAACATAACTAAGTCAAATAATAATATAAAGTCATATATTTACAATTTAGCTATTATCGCAAATATAAGCAATATAAAATTATATGAAAAGGTAATATACATTATATAAATCATATACATTGTAACCCATTCAGGGGTTGCAACACCCCCCCCAACACGACAAACGGTCGCACTAGGAGTTGCGTTAATGTCTTTCACATTATTACTGATTACAGTGGACCCCCGGTTAACGATATTTTTTCACTCCAGAAGTATGTTCAGGTGCCAGTACTGACCGAATTTGTTCCCATAAGGAATATTGTGAAGTAGATTAGTCCATTTCAGACCCCCAAACATACACATACAAACGCACTTACATAAATACACTTACATAATTGGTCGCATTCGGAGGTGATCGTTATGCGGGGGTCCACTGTACTCATGTCACTTTAGTAATAAAAAAAAATGAGTCAATCTTGTGCCAAGCACTTCTATAATTTCACAGTGTCTATATCACTAAGATATGCCCCTAGTACTAGGGCAGTACACAGCATCGTATCTCTGCATACTCGTGGTTATGTACATCAGTGTAGAGACAGGATAACGTAGACAAGCATGACACGTTGAGGCTCGATCATAGTAGTGGAGACTGCATAAGAACAATAGTCTTGTGCGATAGACAGGAGACAGCATTCCACTCTTAAGTAGTGGTTGTGGAATGCTATGCAGTATGGACATCTGAGTATGAAACAGCTTAAGGTGTGTAGTGAGGGGGGGGAGGGTCTGCGGCAGGACAGTGTTCTGCCACGCAGTAACATCATCGCCCACACAACACTACCCACTCAACACTCAGCTTCTGTCTCCTCCTCACACATATATCACCACTACTGTGAATATATAAATAGATTAATTAGACATGACTATATATAATTAACATGGGCTGGAGAGATTACGTTACTTTACTGAATTTGACATAGCAAGTAACTAAAGGAATTTGGGCATAAAATTACATTAATTTAATGTAACTGATAATTATTAAGGACGTGACAGAGCGTCAGCAATTACATTACAATGACCACTTATGTGTTTTATACTAATAGAATAAGGTTGGATTCTGAGTGCCTACCTCATGATCCTAGCATTCTTACTCTTCATAGTGTTAATGTAGGTGAGAGGATTGTGGTCTGAAAAAACGTTAATTTTAAATGGGGAAGTGCCCAAATACACGTCAAAATGTTCCAAGGACACCACAAGAGCTAGAGCCTCTTTCTCAACAGTGGCATAATTTTTCTGGTGTCGTTTAAGCTTAGATGAATAGTAACATATAGGATGGAGAATGTCAGTGGATGTTGACTGTTGGAGCAGCACAACACCCACTGCATAACAACTCGCATCTATATATAAAAAGAAAGGAAGATTGAAATTAGGACTTTTCAACACAGGAGCGGAGGAGAGTAAACGTTTCAATCTTTTGAACGAGTCTGAACAATCTCTAGTCCAGGTGAACCGAACTTTGCTACTAGTGAACACAGTAAGAGGTGTAGGTGGAGGTGTGTGTGCTGGCTTGCCTGTCACTTGACACACGGCAACGTCGCACATGATCAGCTACTGTTTCCTTCATTTTAGGCCAAGTAAAATGTTTTGCCAGTTTACCGAGTGTCTTCTTGACACCCAAATGTCCTCCAATGGGACTATTGTGAGCAAAATCAATGGCTTGTTCACGAAATGTAACTGGTAACACTACGAGAAGCTTGACTGTGGTGGAAACACTATCAGCTGACAACTTACATGTATTTTTCTCCATCAGTACACCGTTACTATAATAGTAACAATTATCGAGATCTTTTGCTTCACTCTCAGTAACTGCTATATCTCTCAGTCTTTCCAGTGACTGATCAACAAACTGATCCTTGATTAAATCATCATGAGTTAGAAATTTAACGTCAGTTGTATCCTGACTAGGTTGATGACACGGGGGAGTTGGTGTTAATGATCCTGGGCGCAGAGCATCACTAAACAACATATTCAAGCCCCAATCATTGTCATCCACTAACTCAACAGGATACAAGGATGGTTGTTGTATCTTTGACATAGCTCTAGTAATTGCACTGAGAGGAAATAAAATAGGCGTCTCTCTACAAGCTTCAATGGCATAATTATCATCAGTGTTATTATCAATCACAAGTGGTTCTTTACATATACCAGCATGAAGGATATCGTTCCCTATCAACAAGTCCCCTGACCTGATGGGAAGTACTCCACTGGATATACCCACTGAAATATAACCAGTATAATAGCTTGTTTCAATGTAAACTTTGTGCAGAGGTACTTTTGTAACAGCCCCACAATAGGCTTCTAACAATACATCTATCTTGCAATAGGTATCATCAGTTATGGGCAGTACATCTTCTCTTAATAACGTGAGATAACTGCCTGTGTCTCTGAAAGTAATTATCTCAGTTAGATGTGATTCGTCAAATCCTACTTTACCTCTCGAAAAGTAAGGACTCATCGCTGAACGAATCTTTTCATCAGATACACTTTCTGACACTAGTCATCTGTTCTGAGTAATATTATCTAAAACAGTAGGATCAGAGGTATTACTAGGATTTTGGTGCCTTTGTTGCTCGGAAGAGGATACAACTTGAGTGGGGGCGCAAGCCGCACGACTGCTTCTCGTATCTCTTTCTAACTTATAGCAATACTCTCTAGCATGTCCTTTTCTGTTACAATAGGTACATTTTACTTTCTTCTTCTCGATATCAGATTTCTGTCTAGCCACAGAGACAGAATCAGGATTGTGAGTTTTCCTGGTAAAGGTACGAGAAGTTACAGTAGCAGGTACATCAGGCCGGCAATGAGCAGCTGATTTAGGTCACCAACTTCTAGGACAACTTTTAGTTACCTTGTTTCTCTGTGTTTTAGTATGTACAAGTTTGTGAGAAATCTCGTAATTGTCTGCTAATGCTTCAGTTTCCAGAATATCCGAGGAAGTATGATCGATCAGATATTCTTGTATGTCAGCAGACATACAGTTGTTAAACTCTTCGTGTAGTAACAACTGAATAAGAGTGTCGTAATTGTTACATTTCGCAGACCTACACCATCTCTCAAATGCAACTTTTTTCTCACGAGCAAACTCTACACAAGTTTGATCTTGCCGTCGTTGTAACATACGAAATGCACGTTGATAACTTACAGGCAACAAGTTATATGTCTCTAGAATAGTTTGTTTGACACCGTCATAACTAATGTACTTGGCAAATGGTAAAGCAGCAGTACAAGTTTGAGCTTTTCCTGTTGACGCTGTGTGCAACAAGGTAGCCCAGTACTTACATGGCCAGTTCATAGCACGTGCCTGGTTCTCAAACACATCAAAATAGGTGTCTAAGTCACTCTCAAAAAACTTAGGAACCATTGATGCAGCTTTCTGCACATTTAATGTGTCCTGTGATCTATCAGTCTGTTGACTTCCCAGACGAACATTTTCTCTTTGGAAATCTTTGTTCAATTTCCTCTGTGCCTCTATTTGTGCAGTCTGCAACATAATGAGGCATTCAAACCTCTCAAACTGTTCCTGAGAGATAGGACCAGTGGGTAATGGAGGAGTAGGGAAATTACCACGTCTTTCTGGACGGTCCTTAGGTCGGACACCTCGTCCAGCCGTCCCTAGAGAGTCTAGATCTGGTCTAGGATAAGTAGATACAGGTGTAGCATACACAGTACTAGCATGAGGCTGAGTCATACTACCAGCTATACTCTGTACTATTGTGTCAGTGAGGTGGGAAGGTGTAAGCGAGAACAAAATTTCACTAGGCTCAGACACTCCTGCCTTAGTTGCTCTCTCTTCTAAGTCATCAGATGGAGTTATACTTTCTAATTGTGACACTAGGCTTTCTGAATCTGAATCATAATCAGACATCTCTGTATGAGCAGGAAACAATATATCTTTAATTAACGCTCTGACAGTTTCTGCGGTGTAATTCCTGTTATACGTCACACCGAGATATTTGGCTACTTGCCAACACGTCTGAAGTTTTAATGTACTCAACTCAGACAAAGTCAGAGTATCAATTAACTGTTTCACTTTGGCATACATCACGAAAATAAATGTACTACGAGAGAGTGATTATGGGAAACTATAATCCTAATAGGAATTTTAGTGTTGGCTGTCTTAGAGCTAGAGCTTATAAACAGTATTTCCATCTCATTGGATCAAGAGACTCAGTCAGGTACATACATCCACCTAGTATGTTGTACAAGACTAAACTCAAAGTCTTCAGATTAGGAAAATACTCCAAGCATCCAACCTGTTACTGGGTTTTCGTAACAATTAGTCAGTATCCTTGTCCAATTATCCATTAGAATTCAATAAGAATTATTAGTGCTTCAGGATTGCAACTGGTAGGCTACTAACTAGAGAAATTAAAATTTAATAAATTTATTAATCATGGTCTAGAGATATATTATCAAAGTAAATTAAATTAATAATAATCAGAATAATAATAATCACTTCTCTCGTGTACAGTAGTATTGTGCTGAAAGCACATATCACATTTATAAGTCTTAAGTACCGTCTGGTACAGTAGCATTTAATAATACAATATACAAATAAGTTTGTGTATGTGTGTAAGTGCTCTAAGTAGTTCACTATGTCTCACGACTCGATTAGACTTAACCCTTAAATGGTCCAAACGTATATATACGTTTTTTCAACATCTGAAAGTATGTAAAAAAATGTAGATCTTCTTTTTTGTTTTACATTTGAAAATGTGTAAAAAAACTTTTATCTACATTTTTTTTGTTATATTTGAAAATATGTAAAAAAAGTGGATCTACTGTTGTAGCACTACGAATTTGACGTTGATCTGTTTGGATCGTTTAAGGGTTAAACAAGTGACTGACAAAGCCCTCACATAAACTAACTTCTCGACCAACTGGTAATCAGAACAGTCTGCTTGAACAATAAAAAGAATGCTAAGCCCAATAGCAATATAACAAGCAACTGCGACACAGAATCAGGAACAAGGAGATAATATAATGACACTAAGTAGGGACCATCAGCAGATCCTCCACAAAAGTCACAAAACTCCCATAATACTGAATCTAAGTTCAGCATAAGAAAATCCCCGACTGTGACAGTACACAGATACCAGTACAAATTAGGTCCGAAGCTACAGCTCAGGACCTGAGTTGCTCAGAGTGTGTAAGAGACACACAACTTCAGTATAATGTCGAAAATCACTAAGTCTATACAATGTTCTGTGAACAGAGTCTCTAGAACTAACAATAAAGCTACAGAGACGATCTTCCAACAACGGCCAATAAGGAAGAGTTAGGCACTTGTCAGGAATACGTCCAACCACCAAGCAAGTCTAGACCAGACTGAATACTTCAGGCGAGGTGAGATCACCCCCCCTTCGATCACGTGATAGCTCCGTGGACAGTTGCTACCCAGCAACAGAAGCTGGCAGGGAAACGAGCCACAAGCGATAATTACAGTAGTTAGACAATCAAGACTTGAACTTGGATCACATAATGTGTTACATCCTACCTAACAACATGACTGAGTCAAATAATAATATAAAGCAATATATTCACGATTTAGCTATTAGCGCCCCTCAAGGAAGGTTCCTTGATGTTGGTGAGGAGCTCTTGATTTAGGGAATTGGATCTGTGCTCCAGTTCCCCGAATTAAGCCTGAATGCCTTCCACATCTCCCCCCCAGGCGCTGTATAATCCTCCGGGTTTAGCGCTTCCCCCTTGATTATAATAATAATAATAGCTATTATCGCAAATATAAGCAATATAAAATTATATGAAAAGGTAATATACATGTAATATATATACATTGCAACCCATTCAGGGGTTGCAACAGTGCACTTGCGGTAGTCACAGCATCGTTTGCTAAAAGTGCCGCTGAATGTGTGTGTGAATATATATATATAAATATATATTACAACAGATAATTTTGTAACACAGCCATTTTCCACAAAAGTAAAGTAACTCAAAACAGGAAACACTGACCATCAATTATTCTCTAGCTGTCTTTCCAAAAGTGAACAGACATCAAAATTTAGATGACCCACTGAACCCCAACATTACCACTCATCCTTCAACTGAAATTTACCTTTATTTTAATCTAGCACATCATATTCACTATAAACTGCACACTGTTTCATCCATGGTTATTACAAATTATTTACCTCAGATGAGGAATATTCAATATTAAGACATAATTAAGTGCAGTGCAATTTTTCATGAATAAACCTCATTTTTGGGGCTAAATGATCTGTTGCATTTTGAATATGTAGATTTATTATTGGATATGAAAAAAAATTGCTGTATCTGTAAATACATATCTTTATATGTATATGCTTCTAAGCTGTTGTTTTCTGAGCACCTCTGCAAAAACAGTGATTATGTGTGAGTGAAGTGAAAGTGTTGAATGATGATGAAAGTATTTTCTTTCTTTTTGGGTCACCCTGCCTCGGTGGGAGACGGCCAACTTGTTAAAAAAAAAAAAAATGCTGTAGCCCGGCAGGCTGGACTTGATTCCTGGAGATGGGAAGTACAGTGCCGGCACTCTGAAGGAGGAGTGCTAATGTTGCAGTTTTATAACTGTAGTGTAAGCATGCCTCTGGCAAGACAGTGATGGAATGAATGGTGAAAGTTTTTCTTTTTCGGACCACCCTGCCTTGGTGGGAAACTGCCGATGTGTTAATAAAATAAATATAATAAATGCTGTAGCATGTATTCTTTGGATGGTGAGTAGTTAAAGAAATATTAGAAAAGTTTTATCTTTACACCAGTGTTATACAATGCTGTACATGTTTGTACCGAATTGAAAAAGTCACTGGTTGGCAAATATCTTCAAAGTAGAGATACCCAGGTGTTGCATGTGTGTATAATTCTTTAGGAAAGTTGGTTAACTTTTTTTTAAATATTCTAACCTGTCACTGATGAAGGTTGGATAGTCTTTATGGTAGACATCACTGTCGAAAGCAAACACTTCACAACCAACTTTGTCCATTTGTGCATCGAAGGTTAAGTCGTGGCCTACACCAATTGAGTACACCAGGCAGTAATGATTAGGTGGAAGGAGGTCAGGATCATAACATACATGTCTGGGAAACATTTTTACTTATTAGCATTGATTTTTTTTTTTATTAAAATGTAATTGAAAAAATAGTAAATTAAAATAGTGAATTAAAGTAGGGAAGGAGATGAAGAGTGGAGATAGAAGTACATTGAACTTCTGGTTGATTTATTTTGTTAGTTTTATTGATTGTGTAACTGTGGTAATTTTGATACTGTACATCATTAAATTTTTTCCACAAACATCTAATGAAAAATTGAGATTTATCTGTTTTTCATGTTGCCCTTAATATTAAAGCTTCCTGAAATTTTAGGACATATAGTAGAGCTTTTTGGCCAAATGTTAATAGTGACACAGTATTGCCTAAAAATAATTCATTTGTGGATGCATAAACAGTGTTAATTATTCACTGCACAGGAGCAGAGACTAAAAGGACATAAAATTTGCTCGAAAATTAGGTGATTTTAGATGCCTTCTTTAGTGCCCTGACGTGCTTACTTTCTCATCCCTTACTCTGATGATTCCATCTTTGCTGCAGGCCCTGATTTTTTAAATGGCATTGATTTTCTACACCATCTGTTGCTCCCATTCTTTCAGCTAATGTCCTTTCCCTCAATACATCTACCTCTTTCCTCCTGCTGTATCTTTAACCTCTGTCATACACTCCTAGAGTGACCCTTATGTGTTTTCCTCTTTTATTGCATATCATAATCAAATAGGAGGTAAGGTCAACCAATTATCACAATACTACACTTCACTAGGTTTAACTTACACTATGTACAACATATGCTGTATTGTTTAAATAATTACCTTTAGTTTTCTTTGATACGCAGTGCATACAAGAGACCTACTATAGATAATTACTCTGCCAATAATGTATGCCAATCACTCTGAATTAATTTTTAACTGTTATGCTGATATTGTGCATACAATGCAGGTATACGAACTCCACAGGTTTTGCCTTTTGGTACCATTATTATTATAATCAAAAAGAAGCTCTAAACCCATTAGGGTCATACAGCACTGAGCCTTTTGGTACTGAATTTTTTACTTTTCAGAGACTTGATTTTGTTTGTTGCGCTGTCCATCTTTGTGATGTTAGTCAAAAATATACATATTTATTACCCTACTGTTCCTGTTACACCTTTTGACTAGTAGGAGATAGAGTACTACTGTACCATGTAAACATTGTAAGCCCAGGGTTCTCACCTGGCAACAAAATTTTACAATTGCTCCACTTACTTTTCTCCATCTGGTTTATAGTTGCAGTATATTCCTCCCATTGTAATTAACTTCCTGCAGTGGTAGGTGGGTGTAGACATGCTGTACAAAAGTTGCTCCAGAGTTTCTCGCAGCTCCATCTCTGTAGTTTTATTGTCTAGATTTGTTAGGTCACTCTTGATGTCTTCTGTCACCTCATACATTGAACTGTGATTCCTGTACGAGTCATGCATTGTTCTCGACTTAGGTGGTGTTTCTGAGAACTTACTCGAGTCTTTCAGACCTAAATGTTCATTATGCAATTTATCCCAAGACTTGTTTCTAGTGACGATCATAGACTTCATTCCCACTGGGAAGAATGACAAAGAGGGAGGTGGGGAAATATTGTGGTACTGAAGTGGTTTGTGTAACCCAGCACCTGAGGGAAAAAAGAATTTGCAAGGGAATTTTTTCAACATAAGTTTTATAGTAGTGCAGTTTCAATGGTTTTCTTTGGGTTAATTTATGAAACATGATTTTTCAGAATATATTTTTAGATGCATACTTTTTTATAATAAAAATAAGGAATATATGAGAGTAATGAGGGCAATTTGTGGTGTTAATATAATGCAGAGAATCCATAGTTTAGAAATTATGAGGAGGTGCGGAGTTACTTTAAAGTATTATCCAGTGGGCTGAGGAGGGATTTTGAGGTGTTTCAGACATTTAGAGAGAATGAAACAAAATGGAATGACTTGGAGAGTGTATAAATCTGTATTGGAAGGAAGCCAGGTTAGGGGTCAGCCTAGGAGAGGATGGAGGGAGGGTTTTGTGTGCTAGGAGCTTGGACTTCCAGCAAGTGTGCATCAGCATGTTAGATAGGAGCAAATGGAGACAAATGGTTTTTATGACATGTTGTTGGAGTGTGAACCAAGTAATATTTATGAAGCTATTCATGGAAACCAGCAAGCTGGACTTGAGTCCTGGAGGTGGGAAATACAATGCCTGTGTTCTGAAGGAAGAGTGTTGATATGTTACAGTTCTTTAACTAGTGTAGGTACACCTCTAGCAAGACAGTGATGGAGGGAAAGATGATGAAAGTGTTTCTTCTTTTTCTGGTCACTGTGCCTCGGTGGGATATGGCTGATGTGTTAATAAAAAAAATAGAGTTACAGTGTACTGTCATTGAATGTATTTCATATAGTTATTTTCATATGGTTATGTATAATAATGTGAAACCTCCTTAATAGCTACATATTTAATCTCTCACTTATGGAAGAGTGACACCCTGATTGTTTAATTATTGTAAGTGTGATGCATACCTGGAGGGAGGGACACATGCAGTCAATGCCTGAAGCAGAGTCTGAGCACAAAGGAGTGGTGTTTATTTCACTGCTCTACTCTTCACTCCTTTCAAGGTAGGTGCCCTGATGCTGGTGAAAAATACCAGCATAGTGAAAAAGATGAGTTATCATGAGAGTAGAGGTGTGAGGTTGGTTGACAAGGTGACATCATTACCTGTGCTAGTGGAGACTTCATGCCTCTGGCCAGGAATTTTGATGTCAGTGAATCTACTATGCAGTACTTTCCTCTTTGTTTTGCGCTTTTTCACCCCTTAAAGGTGGTAGGTGCCTTGATGTTAGTGAGGGAGTTCTTGATTCAAGGAAATGGACCTATCCTCCCCTTCCTTGAACTGAATTTGATCGCCTCCCATCCCTCATGTACTGTATGACCCCTACAGGTTTATTGCTTCTCACTGAACCAGTATCAATAATAATTTTCATGTAACTTCCATTACATGAAACTTATCTACACTAAATTCCATCAAGCATCATTCCACTTGCTCAGTTAATTCAAGTCTCCTTGTAAGGATTTAGTCATTTTTAATGCTTGTTTTACATAAGATGAGGTTTAGCACTTTACTTGATTATATTTTTACTATTATTGTACATAGGATCCTTGTATCATCCACAAACATTCACATATAGCTTTTAACCCGTAAACGGTCCAAACGTATATATACGTTTTTACTGCTAGTGCCCCAAATATACAGTGGACCCCCGGTTAACGATATTTTTTCACTCCAGAAGTATGTTCAGGTGCCAGTACTGACCGAATTTATTCCCATAAGGAATATTATGAAGTAGATTAGTCCATTTCAGACCCCCAAACATACACGTACAAACGCACTTACATAAATACACTTACATAATTGGTCGCATTCGGAGGTGATCGTTATGCGGGGGTCCACTGTATATATATACGTTTTGTGTGTCATACATTTAACATTGCCACGATAAGCCTGAGTCGCCTAGACATGAGAGAATGGGTGTGCACACTCACTGTGTGCCATATTAAAATAATTGGGGATGCCTGGGTACCATATGCTCTTTTTTCCCATTAAAAACAAACTATTTTTTTTTTCTCTCAAAATTTGGGGCACTACGGTAGATAACGTATATATACGTTTGGACCGTTTACGGGTTAATCCTTCTTGTGGATCTTTTTATACATTAGATGCATTATCAAGCCAACTTCTGATCCTTGGGGCATTATTCTGATGGTGATTTTACCCCACGAAGACATTTTGTATCTTATCAGCCTTTGCACTTTCCTTTCAGATAGGAAATCTATCATTTACTATAGTAGTATGCCTTTTATTTCTCCTGTTATTTTTTTCATGACATGCACTCTACTTACTCATTTCTTGAATATTTTGTGGGAGTGTCTTAGTAACCTAATATATATGATGTAATGTACAAGAGCTTAATGATCATGAACAGAGTATACTTTTTGTGTAGCATTATATTTTGTTCCCTGTATGTTTTATCCACTTTTCTCTGATACTTTTGTCAGTACAGTATTTTAAAGACTGCTTACAAATGAGGCACAGTGTGTGCCTTTTTTGCTTGTAGTAAAATCTTTATATTTTTCAAAAGTGGATAACTTAGTTCACAAGAATATTTGTCTAAGACTGAAACTGCTATCTCATTTGGGATCTTTGTGTTTTCTTAACATCCAGTAGAAACTTCTTCACCTCTCCATTGGATATGTCAGTGCTCTCCATGTCATTGGGCTGTTTGGGAATAATTTAGGTTCTCTGCACCTAAGAAAAGTAGTAGTGTGTGTGGAGGGGGGTGCAAGTACATTATATACGTACTCATTGTGTTTGTAGGGTCAAGACTCAGCTCTTAGTCCTGTCTCCTTGATTAAGTTGATCAGCATCACAGATTTCTGGCCTCTTGGGCCTTATCATATCTTCTCTTCAACCTATGTATGGAATTTTCTTCTGTTTCTACCTTGTCCATGTCATTCCAGTTTTCAACCACTCTGAGACTAAAGAAATCCTATACAGGTCGGCCATCACAAATCCAGCATCATTGGGACCTGTAGTGTGTTAGATTAGTGAGTCTGCCAGATTACAGAGTGGTTAGGTTAGAATACACTTAATGAACCTATCAACAGAGACTCTTTCTGCTACATCTTCCTCATTTTCATCACTGCTTTCTCCTCCATTGGCTTGCTGCTGTGGATTTACAACCATCTGCACAATTTCTGAGTCAGTATAATGATGAAATTTGAGTTAGCATAATGATGAATTTTGAAATTATGCTAGCCGAAATTAGTGCCGGATTACTGATGGAACCAGATAACTGAGTGCCGGATTAGTGATGGAACCAGATAACTGATTGCCGGATTAGTGATGGACGACCTGTACATCCCTGTAGATCATGTTTCTTCAGCTTCCACTCATCTCTCTTCAGTCTGTCCTTATCTACTCTATCAATTACCTTTAAAATTTTGTATATCTCTGCCTGGTTTCTTTGTCCTCCAGTGTTAGAGTAAATTCTTTTAGCCTCTCCTCTCTATGCCTGTTCTGTATATCCCAAGATCTAAGATACTACTTTACCACCCTATGGGAGGCAACCCACAACAGTCAATTAACACTTAGATACCTACTTACTGCAAGGTGAACAGGGGCAGCAAGTGTAAGGAAATATATTCAGTGTTTCCACCAGTGCCAGGGATCAAACCATGGACCCTCAGTATGTGAGCTTAGTGCACTACCAACCAAGCCATGGGATGTGAGCCTCTGGCAATATACCAGGCACTGTGCTCTCTGCTAGGTCATTTTTTTTGTAGCCTCTGTCCCTTTCTTCTCATTAGCTGTACATAAGCAAACAGGGTTATAGCTCATTCACATTAACCAGAAACAATACTGTTCCTGGTGGAAGTCCCCAGTCTGACATCTCATTTTACACAATCACTCTGCTTCCTTCCTGCTATTCCTGCCTGCACCTTAAAGTTTTTTGCCCCAGTTTTTTTTTTTTTTTTTTTTTTTTTGGGGGGGGGGGGGGGGCCGGGAAGGCTATAAAGTATCCAATGCCTTCTTGCAGTCTAACAAAATGCAGACTATCCATCTCTCTCTCTCTCTCCTGCCTCACTTTTCTTACTTTGTCATAAAATTCCAGTGGACTGTTAAGACAAGATTTGCCATTTCTGAACCCTTGTTGCTTATTGTTTATGAAACCACTTCTCTCCAAGTGCTCTACCACTATCCTGATTATCTTCTCCATTACATTGCATAGTATGCAAGTTAGTGCAACTGGTCTGGAGTTCAGTGCTTCCAGTTTGTCTCTTTTCTTAGAAATAGGGATTATATATCCTATCTTCCAGATTTCCATCAACTGTCCCATGTCCAGTGAATCATAAATCTTAGCTAGTGGTTTAGACAGTGCTTCTGCTTTCTCTGTCTTTGAAAACACTTTGTCGGGTTTCATTGTCTCTGGTGTATCAAGTTTCTTTACCTCTACCTTTTTGTGTGTATGATGTCCAGTACCTGTTGAGGTACCCTGTTTCCTAAGCTTTCTGGTATTGCCCATTTCCACCAAGACCTCGTTGAACCATTTGTTCAATGTTTTGTAGACTTTTTTTTATAAGCTCTCCTCCAGTCAAATTATCTATCTACTCTGTCTCTCTGTCTCTGTCTCTCTCTCTCTCTCTCTCTCTCTCTCTCTGTGCACACTCACGTTCACCTAGTTGTGGTTGCAGGGGTCAAATCACAGCTCCTGGCCCCACCTCTTCACTGGTCACTACTAGGTCACTCTTCCTGCTCCATGAGCTTTATATTACCTCTTCTTAAAGCTATGTATGGATCCTGTCTCCACTACATCACTTCCCAGACTATTTACTTCCTGACAACTCTGTGATTGAAGAAATACTTCCTAACATCCCTGTGATTCATTTGAGTCTTCAACTTCCAATTGTGACCTCTTGTTGCTGTGTCCAATCTCTGGAACATCCTGTCTCTGTCCACCTTGTCAGTTCCTCTCAATATTTTATATGTGTGTGTTTGTGTGTGCATTTTAATTATCATTGTTGTGTGAGAAAGAGAAAGTGAGTTAGTTACCATTTGCCATAGGCACTTGTCACAAAACACTTAGCGTGTTTTGTGTATGTCTGTGTATTTGTTTGTTTTGTGAGGTGGAGAGAACAGACCTTGAGGGGATGAGACAGACGAGTCTAGGATGATGTAAGTGTGCAGGAGAACAGGGAACACGAGGACTGACACCACCTTCAGTGTGTCCATCAGGCGGGGCCACACTATCACCACCATCTCACCTGTGAAAAAACAATCTTCATGTTTTCTTAAACACTGTATATTAAGGAGGCCAAATTGTCAGGCACACTATATCATAACTTGGAAATTAGAGGGGCTGTAATTAGTATCCCTCAAAGGAAGGATTTTTGATGCTTGTTAGGGAGACTCTTGATCCAAGGAATTAACCTTGGCCTTTCTTTGAATCAAATCTTCATACCTCTCATTCCCCAGGTATTGTAAGGCATCTACAAGTTTAGTGCTCCTCATGAATATAATTATGGGGTATACAGGAAGTAGACTGATGTTGGTGAGGTAGTAGAGTACTGAACATGTAATGTCTGCTGGCAAGCATATAGTACCTCACTCACTCAGGAACACCAGTGGAGTAAGTCACACTGATTGGCTTTACTAGGTTATCCTAATTTACTAACCCTTCTAGGTTAATGATCAGAATAAAAGCTTCTACACAGGGCTCACTCACATCTGTACAACATACTCAGTCTTTACTTCCTCCTAGTTTTGGTCAGGTTTTCCTGCATGTTTATGTATACCTGTTGAGTTTGCATTCACCCACCACAAACACACACACACACGCTCGCTCTTATATGAGCGTAATGCATGGGTTTTGAAGGCTGCTAGAGGCAGTGATGTCATGTTTGAGAGCAGTGTGTGTGAGGTGATTGTTATGCAGAGAATTCAGAGTATAGAATTAAGACAGTGTGAGATCACCAAGGGTATAATTCAGAGGCTGAGGAGGGGTTGTTGGGGTGATGTGGGCATGCAGAGAGAATGGAGAGTAATAGGATGATGAAAAGGGTGTAATAATCTGGAGTGGAAGGTAGGAGAGGGTAGAAATTCCAGGAATGGTTGGAGAGAGGAGGTAAAGGAGGCTTTGAGTTTTAGGGGCTCAAACATCTAGCAGGCTTGTGAGTGACTTAATTATTATAATCAGAACTAAGTGCTAAACCCACAAGGGTCATACAATACTGCAGGGTGTAACAGTTTAATATGGTTGATCTGAGAATAACAAGGGTGGAAAGTATAACAGAGGTAGAGTTAGTAAGGGCAGGGAGGAGTGCTAAAGGAAGTATAATCAAAGTTTGTGTAATAAATCTTCCCTGCTTGCCATCAGCAAGGAGGGAAGATAAGTAATTGTGTTAGTGGTGATGACATCGGAGGTAAATTTTGCATGCTCATTGGTAAATGGGAGTCTAATAGAATACGGCACACTGAAATTGGAATCTGACAGTGGGCGTCTCTTCACGAGATACCCATGAGATGTGTAGGAGACTTAAATAGGAACAAATAAATGTAAATGGCTTGTAATGTAGTGTTGTTGGAAGGTGAGCAAAGTAACTTTTACAGAAACTAGTTAGCCAGACTTGAGTTCTGGAAATGGAAAGTACAGAGCCTACTGTGAAAGAGGGGTAGTGATGTAAGGGGAATTTTCATCCAACAAGGTCGGGGGGTGTCATGACCCCTCCTGCTTTCCAGTGCAAGAAGGTGACTGGGAGGGAATTTACCTCCAAGGGGGTTGACCCCCCCCCCCCATTGGAGGTAAATTCCTCCACAGGTAATGTTGCAGTTCTAGAAGTGTGAAGTATAGTGGCACTGGACAGGCACCTAAAGTCAGTACCTGACCAACCAGGTTGTGGTTCATATGTCAGTTTGCGTGTGGCCGGCAGTAACAGCCTGGTTGATCAGACCGCTGATCCACCATGAGGCCTAGTCTCAGACCGAGCCACAGGGGTGTTAACCCCCGAAACCCTCTCCAGGTAAAACCAAAGGAGGGGTGGTGATGTTGCAGAGGGTAATATGAACAGTGATATTACACATCTGGAAAGACAGACTGAATAAATGGTGGTGAATGTTATCTTTGGGTCACTCTGCCATGGTGGGAGACTGCTGCATCTGTGTGCAGGGGGCGAAGGGGAAGAATGGGGGTTGTGACAGGAGGTGCACAAGTAGGAATACTGATTGAAATCTGGATAAACATGCACGAGATATAATATTTGACATTCATATTCCATCTATGTATATAAATTAGCATCATGTTAAATAACATGTCATGAAACTGAACTGTTTGGTTATAAAGACAGTACATACATTTTTCCATTATTTTTTAATTTTTTTTTAGATAGAGGAAGTTAGAAACTGGCCTGTAATTGTTGAGTCTCCACTTGGTAACATCTAACTATATACATATAAAAGGTCATCACTCAGTAATAGAACTCTTCCTTCAGGATGTATTATTACATTGGGAGGAGGAATGCTCAATCCATGTTGGTCATACAGCATCTAGAGGAATGGAAGCCAGTCAGGTTCAGTTCAAGGAGCTGGAGCACAGCTCCAATTCTTTAGAACAAGAGTCCCTCACCAACTCAAGGAACCTTCATTGAGGGGACTATCAAGGAGGATCTTTATAAGGTTCTGATCAGTTGGGTTGTGGGCTTACACAGAACTGCTAGCAGTGAGCACCAACACTCATGAGTAAGGCTATTGACAGGAGCTGGTCTGGGAGTAGACCATGGTGACAATCCTTGAGGTCACCTTTTCCAGAAACTTTCTAACCATTCTTATTAATCAATATACTTAAGGATAGTAAGACAATAATGTAATGTTTATTTACACCTGATTATTTTTTAAATATCAGTACATACTACAAAATTGGGGTAGGTTTCTGACCTGTAACAAAAATGCTGATATATGAAGTATCTACAGGTAGATGTTTAGTGTACAGAATATTTTACATAATGTATGAAATTGTACATTGATGGCCTTACTTGTTGGAGACTCATCGAGCACTACTCAATACAACTACAGGTTGTATGTCATCTATGTATATAATTAGAAATGATATAGAGTATATTAATTCAGTGGTTTATGAAAAAAATTAATTAATTATGCTGGGTATCTCAGGACTTTGTAGTGCATTAAGATTAAAGACTACAGTGATACATAGCAAGGTGATATTTTTTCAGATAATGTTTCATAAGTGTGAGCTTTATAAAGCTCTACAAAGGAACACACAACACAAACTTGTATACGCCATCACAGCGAGTTAGAGGTGTTGGAAGGTGTGGTGGAGACGGATGAAGTGGGGGCTTGATGTCATTAGGTCAGGTGTCTCATCATGTTGGCTTAAGAGGTGGTGGTGTGCTGAGGTTATCGTACGATGTTTCACCTGTCAGTCTCTCTGCTGTCTATAGCTTTCAAGGACTTGTAGTTTTCAGTTGCATTCTTGATTAAGTATTTGAGAAATTTCAACATGGAGAGCATTTTGGCAGTGGCAACATTCTTTGAGAAAGTCACTACTGCATATGCAATATACCCTCAGGAAGCAGCCAGTGAGCACTCCACTTAGTTGTATCCTTGTGGCATGAATAAGTGTGCAAGGTCAACCTTATCTGTCAGGTTTTGATATAGTGAACCATGAATTTGAGCCATTTGCCTGCTTGATTAACCTGGCAGCTACAGATGGGAGGGAATAGACATGAACAAATTAAAAAACGAAAATATACAAATTTATGGGGTAATGAAAAACGGACTTAGAGCTAAAAGACACTATTAGAGAGAAGAAACCTATTATATCATCAGCCTCGCAGCCCATTCTTAGATCAAGCAACAGGAAAAGAAATACTGCAGAATTAAAAATTTTAAATTCACACAAGTAAAGATTAGTGTATACTAAATGCAAGCAGAAGTCTGCAAAAGTTACTTTACATCTTGCATGTTTGTAAGGTAAAGAAAAGACCAGTAGTCCTGCCAAAGTGCAAAATAAATAGATTTCAGCTTCGCACTCACCTGACAGGACTTGAGTACTACATAGATGCTTGCCTTGTCAATTGTCTTTTTTATGCACTGTTCATCAATTCGCCTCTAAATCCACGAGAATAATGCAGTCATATTCTAATTTGCTAATGATAGTACGTATAGTACAGTATTATGTTGCTTGACTTTGTTCTACATACAGAAGATGGGATTAATTGAGATATTTACATTATGTCAGAGGTCACAATGTAAAGCATAACATTTTGGAGTGGATAATAATTTTTACACACCCTTTGTATAAAAAAAAATAAGTACAATAATACTTTTGAAAATTTCAGGGCATATGAGTTACGTAATAAAAGATCTTGAAAGAATATTTAGAAAAGACAATAGAAACCTTTACAAAAATTATATTCCAGACACAACCTTCATTGTCCTAACATAACTTTGACTCTGAAGTGTACATGGTGGTGAAAAACTATAGACTTGTCGGGTAACTCTACATGAACAAAGAGCCCAGTACTTCCTTTGGTTTAAATAGCATTGTTATTTCTTAATCAATTTAATTTTCAGTGTAGTATGATCCTAACAGGTTTAGTGCTTTTTCACAAAGAAATTTACAAATTGAATATGGTACTGATAGGCAGTGTTGTAAGCATGATTAAGAAAAAAAAAAAAAGACAGCAAATACAAGTTAATGGCCAAAGGTATTAAAAATGCATATATCAAATCAGAAGAAAGGGCTAATGCTAAAATGTATATATCAAGCTAGAAGACTGGGTCAGTGGTAAAACATATGTAAGACCACATTGGTAAACGAATTAGTCACTAAGTGAGGAGCATACTATAATGGTAGTGGGTTTGTGTCAACCATCTTATATTATTTTACTGTCACCTTTGCACCATTTATAACATTTCTGGTATATTTTTAAATGTTTATACAGTAGTTTACTGTATATTGTAATAAACAGAATAGAGGAAATCAGCTCTAATATATATTATTTAGGTACGCATACTGGTCACAGAGCTTGACGTAAGTCCAAGTCGTCAGTAAACGAGTACGTTGCTAAGTGAGGAGAGGCTGTATTAAACCAGAAGAAAGGGTTAGTGGTAGTGTGTGTGTGTTAAGCCAGAAGAGTGGGTATGTGTGAAGTCAAAATGATAAAAGAATAGACAACTGTGTATTTTTAAGTACGTATGGTATTGTACTTGGCAGGTTGATGATTTACAAAACTGCAAACTCTATTATCACAATAATGCTAAGCAATACACTTTGTTAATCTATTTTTTCAGTTGTTTAATCTATTCTTATAAGTTCCACAGAAAGCATTCTTTGGTTATTAACCCAAGACAGGCAGGTAATGTACTACGTATTTCTGTCCTTTCTCAGGATGCAGCCAGCAACAGTTTAATAATACTCATGTACCTATTTCCTGCTAGATACACAAAATAAAACTGCACATGGGAGAATGAAACTTATCACAACATTTCAATCCTATCTGGACAGTTAACCAGTAACACTAGTTAAGCATCCAAGTTGGACCAAAATGTCATAAGAAGTTTCATTCTCCAATGTGCAAGTTATTTGTGTACTGTTCTAGTCTCATTATTGTGCCTTTTTATTCTTTACTGCTAGATGAACACAGGCAGCAGGTTCAAGGAGACTTGCCCATACATCTTGAGTTGCCTGTGTTTTGAATCCAAGCCCAAGTTATAAGCTCAACATTACAACTGAGCTACGGGACTCAAGAATAAGTTACCATAACTATTTCTTGTGTAAGTCAACAATCTATATTTTAATACCTATGAAAATAATAATACACCACCTGTAAATAATAATCTTGGACTACACAATTGTTGATCATCTGTACTGATAAAAGCACAAATTCTTATTACAGCTCATCTATTTCAAGTTATTGTTGCCTTTTGCATTTAATAGCAAATTTAAATGGCATTATACAGTACAATTAAGCTAAGCAAAGACATCTGTATAATGCATTCAATTTTTATGGACATTGCTGAAGATCTAGAACACTCACAAAAAGCAACTTTTACATTCCTGAAAACCAGTATGCATTGTAAAAGCACACTATACGAACTGAATAACATATGTAAAAAATAGGCAACATTCCATACATCTCCAAGTTACCCACAGAAATACTAAAGAAAACAACTCAGTGTCATTTATAGTCTCTCTCTCTGTCTCTCTCTCTCTCTCTCTCTGTCTCTGTCTCTCTCTCTCTGTCTCTCTCTCTCTCTCTGTCTCTCTCTCCAACACAACCACTCGTTTGTATTATCTAACGGAAAGTGTAAGTCCCAATGACTAACTACTGCTGACCACATCTACATGTATGTACCAAGGTTGTGACTGGTGCACTAGTTACCTCAAGTCTTACCACGTACTACCTGGAGAGGGTTTCAGGGGTCAATGCCAATGCAGCCTGGTCTGAGACCAGGCCTCGCTACCAACAAGAAATGACACATTTTCAGGGAATTACATAGGAATATGATATGAATTGTTGGGTCATGAAAATGCCAGTTTCGCAAATACAAGTTTTTCTGTATATAGTATAAGCTTGCACATTTTCTGTCATACAGTACTTTAGTAATTATCATATCTCCATTCACATTAGCATGATGTAAATGAAGGTTGGTGTGTAGTCAAGTACACATCAATTTGCATTTAGTATACTGTACATAATCTAGTTTGGCACAATGATCTGCTATGTAGAAAAGTTTCTCATAAAAATGTATAAATGGCAAAACACCTCAGTGAGGTCCTAGCATCTATGTAGTTGAGGTAAAGATGAAGCTTATCAAGATGACTGACATCTTCACATAATCTAACATTATTCTTTATTATATTTATTACTATATTCATGGGGGAAATACTAAACCTGTATGGGTCATACAGCTCTTAGGGAAGGGCATTTCCACATTCCTTGGATCAAGAATTCTTCAACATTGAGCTATCCCCTTGTACATACCTGCACATAGAATGAAACTTATGACAACATTTCGGTCCAACTTGAAGCATTAACTAGTCACGGTATCGTGCCCTTCCTTCTTTACCCACCTTACTTAAGCAAATATTAAGCCATTTTTTTTTTCAATGATAAAAAGATAACATTCACACATTGAATTTATAGACTTTTGTTTTAACATGTTATCTTCCACCCCTCTATGGTTAATTTTTGTAATTCATTGTGCAACGTTCTTGAAACAATGGTAATTAATTCCACACCCTGTTGTAACTATGAATAATTCCCAGTATAGCAGTTCATAGATCTGCGATAAACCGTTCTCCATCTTGTTATAGATCTATGGTGAACAGTTCCCCATATAGCTGTAAATGTGATAAATAGTTCCCCACTTGGTTGTAGATATATGGTCAACAGTTCTCTATACAGCCACAGATCTAAGGTAAACAGTTCCCCACTTAGTTGTAAATATGGTAAAAGTTCCCCACCTAACTGTAGATCTGGTAAATAGTCTCATACACCTATATCTATGTGGTTAACATTTCTACATCTAGCCACACATCTAGATGGTAAACAGTTGCCCAAACAACTTGAGATGTGTCTGATAAATAGTTGCCCATATAGCCATAGATGTAGTAAACAGTTATCCATACAACTGAAGATATGTATGGCATACAGTTTCCCCAATAGCCTTAGATCTACATTACCAGCATGTACAATTTAAGGATTACAGCAATCATATAATCTTCTCAAATTAATTAAACTGTTAATACAGTAGAACCATCATGTAATAAATGACTCGGAAGACAAAGTGGGCAGCTCTAAGATGCTTTACCTCTAATTTATCTGGCAAAAATGTTAATATGCTATATATATATTCTAACTTTTATTCCTAGGTTTGCAAAATTCATTAAAGGGCACCTGCAATTAAATTTTTTACATTGTGCTATAAAAATGAAATTTTTCAACTAATAACACTGGTCTATAGCAACAATGATCTTGAAAATTAAATTAGTCATTCATTACTAACTTTGGGCCACTGAATACAGAAATGATGCTTAAAACTGCAAATTGGCTCTGTTTATAAAGATATAGGCTCTGGCCAGTTGCTGTTATCTTTAACCCTTAAACTGTCCAAACGTAGATCTACGTTCACTTGCGTAGCACTCCGAACATAGATCTACGTTCGATTTTACATGTTTTATGTAAAAAAACAAAATGTTGATCTACGTTCTGAGAGCTATGCGAGCGAACGTTGATCTGTTTGGACAGTTTAAGGATTAACATAAACCGTACAGGGGAAAAAAAGGCTCTTGATTGCAACTCAAAATGCATAACTGTTTAAACATACATACAGTTTTCTATAGCCACAATGAATAATTGTTCAAAATATATATACAATATCCTTTGGCTAGTTAAATGCTATTATGGTCATATTCACTTTCAGCATCCCAAAAACCATAAAGTGAAATACTGTAGACCAATGCAAGGAGATACGGCATCTCAGATCTTGTACCTGTACTGAGTTTTTATCTGCCCCCAACAAGTTTAGTACTACAGTTACTAACAATGATTATTAACATGCAAGTTGCAAATGGAAAATAGACATTTCAGTCAGTGCTATTACAAACTGATAATGGTTCAGGATAGGCCAAAAATTTGTGGATTAGTTGTCAACCTTTCTTGTTGTTGTTTTTTTTTTAACTTATTCATTACAGTACTGTATTATTATTCACCTGACCTGTAAAATGAAAATAAGATGACAAAACCAGTCTTTATTATGGCTTTGTTCCACTGATATCTTTGCAATATGACAAACAAACTAAGCAAACTTTAATGCAGTTAGAGAGGAAAAAACCTAGATCAGAGCACATTTTGGTATGTAAGTCACTACTATTTACATAATTATTTTTGGCAGTTAGTTAACCTCTCAACACATCAATCTATCTCATACATACATGCATTTGACCACACTTATGTTACATGTTTATACATCCAGCAAAATAACTGAACAGTGCACATGTTTCATACTCTGCATATCCATTTCCTCCTATGTACATCCATACACATTCATCCACATAAAAATGCACATACAGGTCTCCCTCCACATTCACGAGGGTTAGGGGATCAAGACTCTCACGAATGTTTGGTGCACAAATATATTGTAGGGAAATATAATAATAGCATTTACTTAGCCTAACAATACTGCTTCCTTAACCTATTGAACCATGGACAATCATAAAACATGAAAACATCATAAAATATTGTACTAGTGCCAGCCCTTTGGTAAAGAAGATGAGAAAGACTATAGAATTCAAGAAAGAATTCATAGCAGAGTACCAAAGTGGAGGAGGAAGAGAGATGGGAGAATATGCCTTCTTCAGTGATTCTGCGATATGTACAATACTAAAGCAGCCCGAGTCGATAAAGGCTATAGCGCCAGCCAGTGATAAAGTGTAGCATTAACAGTGTAGCAAGTAAGTTAAGCGATTAATCGATAGAAAAAGGACAGCACGAACCTAACTCCTCCAATGTGTTGGAGTTATATAGGGCGACTGACAACACCGTGATCTCTGTTGGCCTTCACCACCACTATGTAAGGCTTATGCTCTCAGTGGCCCTTATACACCCAACAACAACCACACACAACACTCGTGACATAATGATACATTTTATTCATTCTAAAGTATATGTCATGTTTCTATGCTATTAATATTGTTTTTTATGTCGTATTAGATGAATTTTGATAGAGTTGATATTAGTGTCATATTGAAGGACTATCCTGTCCTATCTCCAAACAAACTGCCATTGCCACAATTCCTAACATATGTAATGACATATTTTAAATATGACTGGGCGGCTGGGCATTCGCGAAAGTTTGAAGCCCACGAAAGTGTAACTCATGAATGTGGAGGGAGACCTGTACATACACACAAAGTCTGTAACACACACCATATCCATACCTCTCAAAAACATCCATAATTTCTTGATTAACAATTTAAATCTCAATATAACTCTGGTTCAAAGAGTGACAGTGACATTAAACCAGTCAAAAATTATTAAGTGCAAGTCAAAATTAAAATTAACCATGACAATAGGATTCCAAATGACAATCTAAGTGAACCATAGCAGTAAATTATACCTACTGGGAATATGTTAAAAAGTATAACTACCTCATGGGTGGTGTGGAAATGTTAAATGAAAATATTTAAGCATATGGGTCCCTCAAGGGAGGTTCCTTGATGCTCGTGAGGACCTTTTGATATAGGGTATTGTATCTGTGCTCCAGTTTCCTGAATTAAGCCTGATTATTATTATAATCAAAAAGAAGCGCTAAGCCACAAGGGCTATACAGCACTGCAGGGCAGGAAGGAAGCAAGGGTATCAGGTGGTAAAAGGGAGATGGATGAGTAATAGGTTACGGAGAACAGCGGGGCAGTGGATGGTGAAAGGGTAAAGGGCAGCAAGAGACTGAGCTAGAAAGGGCTGAGGGGAGTGCGAAAGGTATCATCATCAGAGTTTGTGGAGTAAATCAGTCGTTGTCAAGAAGTCAATGAGAGAGTCAGGATTAAAGGAGGGTCCATCAGCAAGAAGGGAAGGTAAAGAGAGAGTAGTAGAGTGGAGACGACGACGGAGGTAAATTCTGCGTGCTCGTTGATAGGGCAGTCTAACAGAATGTGGCTAATCGATACGGGAACTTGACACTGCTCACAGAGAGGAACAGGGTGCCTCTCCATGAGATACCCATGGGTAAGACGAGTGTGGCCAATGCGAAGGCGGGAGAGAGTGGTCTCCCAACCTCGGCACTGATGACAAGAAGACGGCCAGTAATCTATGCTCGGTTTAATAGAATGAAACCATACCCGCGGTCATAGAGTCTCAAAACTCCAGCCCGTCGCGTTAGCCACTAGACCAGCTAGCCACAATAAGATTCATTCAACTAGGTATATTTCTACACCATAGGAAGGTTAGCACAGGCACCTCTGTGACCACAAATGCAAGTTTTTACAGACGAATCTCCAGCTAGCGTGGCCGTGACGAACTCTAGCTCAAGTCCCTTCATTGCCGTCAGTGAAGGGACTTGAGCTAAAGTTCGTCACGGCCACGCTAGCTGGAGATTCGTCTGTAAAAACTTGCATTTGTGGTCACAGAGGTGCCTGTGCTAACCTTCCTATGGTGTAGAAATATACCTAGTTGGATGAATCTTATTGTGGCTAGCTGGTCTAGTGGCTAACACGACGGGCTGGAGTTTTGAGACTCTATGACCGCGGGTTCAATCCCGGCCGGGGGTATGGTTTGTTTGCAAATCGATTACGATTTCTTGAGTCATAATAGAATGAAGTTTGTTACCGAGCAGAGTTGACCAACGTTGTTGCCAACGGGTATGAAGGTGGGTAGCTATTGCAGCAAAATAGTCCAGAAATGGAACACCTCTATAGGAAATTGGTAGGTCATATACTGCTGACCGCGCAGCAGTGTCTGCCTGTTCATTGCCCTGTACGTCGACATGACCAGGGACCCAACAAAAAACAATATGTTTATGTTTGGTAGAGATATGGCATAGCCAAAGTTGGATACAGAGAACTAGGGGGTGAGATGTATCAAATTTTCGTATAGCCTGTAGAGCACTAAGGGAGTCTGAGACTACCACAAATGATGACACAGGCATAGATGCGATACGAATAAGTGCTGCAAGAATGGCATACAATTCAGCAGTAAAAATGCTAGCTGAAGATAGTAAATGCCCCCGCACGACGCTGTCCGGAAACTGCTGCGAATCTGACGCCGTCTGAAGACTTAGAGCCATCTGTGTACACAGCGATGGCATGAGAATGAGAGTGGAAGTGATCAAGAAAAAGAGAGCGGGAAGCCACCGTAGGCAGTTGGGCTTTCGAGAAAGAACAGACCCGAACAGCTGGAACTTCCCAGGGGGGTAGGGAAAAGTGAGATGCTACATGAACATATAAAGGTGGTAACTGAAGGGAAGACAAGAGCGAATGTAGGCGAAGAGAAAAGGGACGGAGCAAACAGGGGCGGCGAACAAATAAAGAATGTCTACTAATATCAGTGACCATTCTATAAATGGAAGGATTGTGGAGATCGTGAGAGCATACATAGTAGCGAAGGCAATGGGCATCACGGCGATCAGACAAGGATGGAACATTCGCTTCTGTATAGAGGCTCTCAACAGGGGAAGAGCGAAAAGCACCAAGGCATAAACGTAATCCGTGGTGATGTATGGGGTTAAGGCTAGAGAGAGTAGCAGGAGAGGCAGCTGAATAAATCTGGTCACCATAATCGAGTTTCGATAAAACGAGGGCTGAATGTAGGCGAAGCAGAGTTTGACGATCAGCTCCCCAGGAAAGATGAGCAAGGGTTTTAAGGTTTAGCCGGCTGTGACAAGTTGCCTTCAGAGAGGTAATGTGAGGTTTCCAGGATAACCGACGGTCAAAGAGAAGGCCTAGAAACCTGACTATCACGTTCGGGGATACAGGAGCCATAGAGATACAAAGGATGATCGGAGAGGACAGAGCGTCTAGTGAAGGTAATCTGGTGAGTTTTGGTACTGGAAAATTTAAACCCATGCGTGGTGGCCCAAGTGAAAACACGGTCGACTGCATGCTGGAGAGAAACGGCAATAAGATGACAGTCAGCGCCTGCACAAGCAATAGCGAAGTCATCAACATAGAGTGATGACCAAATATTGGGTGGAAGAACAGAGGCCAAATCATTTATAGCAAGGAGAAAAAGCATTGTGCTCAGAACACATCCCTGATGGACTCCTTCAGCTTGGATGAAGTCCGGGGAAAGCACATTATTGACTCGAACACGGAAATGTCTGTCAGTTAAAAAGGTCTTAAGGAAGGATGGGAGATTGCCTCGGAGGCCTATGGAGTGGGCTTGGGCCAAAATATTATACCTCCAAGTTGTGTCATATGCCTTCTCAAGGTCAAAAAATATGGCAATAACTGAGTGATTATTCGCAAAGGCATTACGAACATACGTATCCAAGCGTAGTAAGGGGTCTATGGTAGAATGGCCCTTACGAACGCCATATTGACTAGCGGAGAGACTGTTGTGTGTCTCTAAATACCACATTAAACGTCGATTTACCAGACGTTCCATCACTTTGCAAACTGTACTAGTAAGAGCGATGGGACGATAGTGGGAGGCATCATGTCCTGTAGTACCCGGCTTGCGGAAAGGGAGAACAATGGCAGATTTCCACAACTGGGGAAGAGCTCCTTGTGCCCAAATAAGATTGAAGAGGTGTAAGAGGACTACAAGGGCTGACCGATGTAAATGTTGTAACATACGAATATGAATGTCGTCAGGCCCAGCTGCCAATGATCGGCAAGCCGAGAGCGTTGCCTCCAGTTCCTGAAGTGTAAAAGGTACATTATACTGTTCTTCTTTGAGAGAAGAAAAGTCCAAGGGTACTAACTCTCTGGCAGACTTTGAGGAAAGAAACGAGGGGCATAGATGGAGCCCCCGGGAAATACGGACCAGATGAGTGCCAATTTCAATGGCAACGTCAAGAGGGTTTGCTACATCAACACCAGCGACCCGTAGAACAGGAGCCGGGTCAGGAGAGTATTTACCACTCAATTTCCTCACTTTTTTCCAGACTGCACTCAGAGGAAGCAGAGGTGATGGTGGAAACATAGTCTCGCCAGCAAGTGCGTTTAGCGTCACAGATGACACAGCAAGCGATCGCACGCTTCTGCTTAAAATCAAGAAGTCTCTCATCGGTTCTACTGTACCGGTACCTGCCCCATGCAGCGCGTTTCAAACGTACTGCACGAGCACAAGCAGGAGACCACCAAGGCACGCACTTCTGAGAACGCCTGCCTGAGGTTTGGGGTATAGAATGAGAAGCTGCGGCATAAACTGACGTCGAGAAGAGGTGTAGGAGCTCATCAATGGAGGATGAAGAAGGAACGTCACTAAAAGCAGTGAGTTTCGAGTAAAGGTCCCAATTTGCCCAATCAAATTGCCAGCGAGGGCTATGGAAAGGTGGTGAATAGGAAGGTGAAGTAAGAATGATAGGAAAATGATCGCTGTCATGTAAGTCCGGTAGAACAGACCAGGTGAAGTCTAGTGCAGTGGAGGAAGAGCAGACTGATAGATCGATGCAAGAGAGAGTACGAGTACGAGGATCAAAATGGGTGGGAGTACCCGTATTTAAAACATGGAGGGGGTGAGAGGCGAGAAAAGCCTCCAACTGGATGCCATGTGAGTCACAATGTGACCCCCTCCCCAGAGGAAATGGTGGGTGTTGAAATCACCAAGTAACAGAAGTGGCAGTGGTAAGGATGAAACTAGAAAAGCAAAATCTGGGATAGAAAATGCTTGAGAAGGAGAGAGATATAAAGAACATACTGTATACCACATATTCAAGTGGATACGGGCTGCAGTGTAATGCAGCGAGGTATGGACAAATAGCTGACAGTACGGAATATCATTGTGTAGAAGAAGAGCACTCTCATTAAAGGTCCCATCTGAGAAAGGATCCGAAGAATACAATAAATTATAGCCTGAGAGAGGTTGGAAAACAGCTGAGTGTAATTTTGGTTCTTGTAAGCAAGCACCAACAGGGGAAAACCTGGAAAGCAACATCTGAAGCTCACCCCGATTACCCGAGGCCGCGGATATTCCACTGTAAATAGGCCATGATTGGCAATGAAGAAAATACCAGGAATCCGTAGGGAAGGGCACCTACGGACTAGAGGGGTTAGAAAAGTCAACGTGTGGTGGCATTGGAAGGCGTTCAAGTAGCGAAGGAACGGAGCGTTGCGAAGAGTGGAGTTGTGGAGATGGAGGAGAGGGAAGAGAAGGAACAGGAAGTGAATCAGTGTCCATTGAAGGTTTAGTCTCTGCAATATATTCTGAAATGGCTTCAAGTGTTTCTGAATTCAAAGATGTATGGGAGACAATATTGGAGGTAGAAGGAGGAGAGTGAGTAAAGATTGGGACAGTAATGGACTGTACCAAAGTAGGGGGGGGACGAAAGAGTGTAGAGGACTGGAGAAGAAGCGTGGGAGGGGACAAAAGAGGCAGAAACCTGGGAGGTGGCAGAAGAGGGAGAAACTTGGGAGGGGACGGGGGTGGAAGGCATAGTACGAGGAGGAGGGTGAACCTCCACACTTGTAAGAGAGCCAGATAGAGGGGAAGAACTAGGTACAGAGACTGGAAAGGTAAAGTGCGGAGGTGGAAGAAGGGAAGGAAGGGGCAACGAAGATTTGAGCACTGGGGTTTTTTTTGGACTTCTGAGAAGTAGAGGGGCGGAGTTGGTCCGTTGTGAAACAGCACCAGCAAGAGGTACAGGGGCATCAGGAGTGTCCGAAGAGTGGTCAAAAAACAAGGCACGGTCAGAATGGGGTGCGGTATCAAGAAGGGGCCCGGGGGTAGTGGGTTCATGGATTGGGTTCTCCATGGTTAGGTTACTCCTTTGCTTTTTGTTTTTAAGAAAAAAAAAAGAAAGAAGAAAAGAAAATAAAAAGAATAAAAAAAAGGGGGGAGCAGGGAGGAATAATTCCCAGGAGGAATGAAAGGGCCGGAAATCTCCCTCCGCGCCCAAGAGGACCTCAGCACCACTAGTAGCGCAGATGCAGCAAGGAACCCGTGCCATACCCTACCCTTCACGCCAGTAAACCAGCAATCCGGGATAGCAACCTCACATCTGCCGAGCTACCTCGGTGGACAAAAGAGAGGGCGGCCGGATATCTGCCACAAAATATACCTCCTTCGGCCACCACCCCCGGAATCCGAAAGGTGGCTTCCAGAGATACACCCGTCGCCTGAAAGACACCCAAAGCCACTCTCCGGGATACCGGAGAGGGATCAGGACATCCCCAGGCGATCCAGATTCCACGGCAAACTACGCCACCGCCAAGAACCCCAACGGAATGGGATGGACCCCGGTACCCTTTCCCCTACCTAGGAACTAGCGCGCCTGTGGGAAAAAACCCCAAAGGCCAAAAAGAGGAAGGGCAAAAGGGAGGGGTGGGGAGGAGGAGGAAAGGAAAAAGGGGAGGATGGGATAGGGGAAGGGAGATTGGGGGGTAATTAGGTTCGGTCTGAGGAAGAAGACCAACAGGTCTAATTCCTCAGACCAAGAGCCTCTTCACCACACCAAGGAGCCCCCCTTGAAGAGGAAATTAAGCCTGAATACCTTCTATTCCCCCCCACCCACAGGTGCTGTATAATTGTGCAGGTTTAGGATTTCCCATGACTATAATAAAGCATATGGGTGGATAATCTGGATTGTGGGTGTCAGCACACTTCTGGCAAGACAGAAATTGGATGAATAATTTAATGTTTTCTTTGGGTCACCCTGTCTTGGTGGGAGATGGTCATTGAGGCAAAAAAAAAAAAAAAACAGAAAATTCTTTGCAAATTATTCAAAATACAAAGAATATATTCCAGAATTTTCACCTTCAGAAAAACTTTACAGGATGCACTACTATCCTCTAAATTATACTTAAACTTTACTAATTACTTATTATTAACAGTCTTAACATTTTCCCATGGTAATAATGTGAAAATTATGCTGTATAATTTTAATTTCACCCATAGATGGAAGTACTAGCAGCTAATATAGTACATATAGGTAGTCATTTTCCAATAAGGAAGAGTTGATTCAAAGAAGGTAAGACAGTCACCATTACTCACTCCTTAGCTGTCTTTCCAAAACAAACACAACTAGGTCATTTAGCACTGCTACAAATTTGTAATAACCTACTGATTTTCATATAGAAAAAGTAATTGCAGGTGGCCCGTAGCTTTCTATGTGCATGAGATCTACATTATAACCTCTACTTAAAAAGCATAGGCAGATGATTGTGCATTGCCTTGCATGTAAATATATCAATACTTCAAGACAATATATACCTGCCCACAAGGTATTTTGCAATTAGCAGTGGACACCGTCATCGAGTAATATACATACTTGGAAATGCCAACTATGTTATGTACTGTAATTCATCAGCGTTTATTAGGAAAACCCTTGCTCATTATGGCAACTAAATTAAGTTTTACCATCATCAAGTAGCATACAATAGGACAAAACTAATTCACAAAATGCTTTTTAAGTATCTTTCTTGAAAATTCAACAGAAAATCATATTTACTCTTTTCCATACAACATAAAGAGCACTACATAATAACTAAGTTAATATACATATGATCCTAACATAGCTTTAAATATCACATATTAGTGAACATCACAAGCTGCACTGTAGATAACTTTATTATGTTAATTCTGATCACTGTCTCATGTAAGTGCTTGTGGCAACAAATTTTACCAATAGTCTGACAAAATGACTCAAGAAATTGACTTTTTGACTATGGTTTAAATTTCATTATACGTATATGTTCTATAAATAATTATATTTAAATCACTTGTAAATACATCACTAATATTTTAATTTGTATATTAAATAACATCATTAAATCAATTTGTCCTTTACAAATTAAAAAAATATAAGGACACCATGAAAAAATTTTCACATAACATAAAGTACCTTGTTTTAATTTTAATTGTTAAAGAATCTTATACACTAATGTATTATTGTGTATATCATAATTAGCTTAATTTCAGTTGTATGAAAAAATATTCTTTCCTTTTAAAAGCCAATTAACTAAGATAAAGTTTACAGGGAGTCCCCAACTAAAGAAAGAGTCGCATTTCTAGAATTCCAACTTATGGACATGATGTTTGTAACCTGGAACCTATTTTCTTGTAAATAACAACAACACAAAATTTGGTCATGCACTATATGTCTGTAACTGTGGGTTGGAGTGCATAAAAGGACTATTTTTTCAATATTATTTCTAATGAATCTAGCTCATAAATGAGGATGTTTAGTAACCTGGATATTCATAAGTTGTGGGAGCCCCTGTATGTGCAAACTTATGCCCACTCTACCTCTATTAGCACCATGCTCCTTAATGAACAGATCTCTTCTTGAGAGATCTGGCTTTATGTATCATCCTAAAGCATCTCAAGCACTTTCAGTGAACTTGAGACCTGGAAAGGGCCACTTCAGAAATTTGCTGGGAATTTTATAATGTTACCTTTTTTCATAAACTATATATTAAACAAACTTCAATATCCAACAATAAACTTTACACAAACAAATTTTGAAAAATATATAGAATGAAACTTCTTTCCTGTTTCTTTTTTCTGATCATTCACTAATATAACAAATTAGGCATCAGAGAGAAAAAGAAATTATGATATAATGGCATTAAGTACTGTACACTATAAACATCACTATAATTTTTATATCACACAGTTTCTACATTTCCTTTAATTCTACTTCTACGTATTGGGCTAAAATCAGCCGAACCAACACTGTTTCTTGGGCTATCATGTTTCCTGCTACCAACATTAACACTTCCATTTGTATGTGGTTCATAAACATCATAACCATTAGTAGTTCTGGCGAGCGGAGGTTTGGCAGTAAAAGACGTTTCAGTCTCGTCCATCTGAGGTGTAAAGTTTGTATGTGTTGTCATAAAACTGTGCTTATCATTTTCCATGGGTAGTGAATTAGAATCAGTAGCTGTCAGGAGGAGCGGAGAGGGAATATGACTAAGAGGTGGTAAGAGACGAGTGGGTCCAGGAGACAGCTCGGGATTCCCCACAAGTGATGCACATGGCCACATTCTCTCATCTGTTCCAGGACTTGTCGTGCTGGGCCTTCCAGGTAACTCTAGGTTTGCAGAAATTGATCTTTCTAGAGCAGTGGTCTCTCCTTCAGTGCTAGAAGAGCTACTACTGTTACTGCCCCGTGGGGAGCTAGTACTCTCTACGTTCACCTACCCGATAGATCAAGATACATCATTATCAGTATTAGTGAATACAATTTTAAACTAATAGACCTAATTAGATATTTAGTCTCCTGCAGATTTATTTTATGAGAAAACCAGTTCTTTT
This sequence comes from Cherax quadricarinatus, assembly GCF_038502225.1. Classification (NCBI taxonomy): domain Eukaryota; kingdom Metazoa; phylum Arthropoda; class Malacostraca; order Decapoda; family Parastacidae; genus Cherax; species Cherax quadricarinatus. Next base: position 2,522,275 of record NC_091355.1, read on the forward strand.
TAACACAATGGCCATATCCCACCAAGGTAGGATGACCCAAACAAGGAAAACACATTCACCATCACTCATTCCTCAGCTGTTTTTTTCAGAAAGGCACAAACCTAACAATTCTAGTTTGCAATCAAATTTCATTGCAAATTATGTTACAGAACTATTAAAGAAGATTAAAATACTCATTATTGGTATTTTCAAAGATCCTATAATTTGTGCTCAAATTAGTAGTGTAACAACAGTTGCATTTACTGTTTAATGCATTGAAAGGTAATTTCATAAAATAAGTATAGAGCTCACAAACACAGCCAATTAAACATGCTTAATTAATTACATATTTATAAAATCTTATACAGGTCGGCCATCACTAATCCGGTATCACTGGGACCTGTAGTGTGCCAGATCAGTGAGTTTGCCGGATTACAGAATGGTTAAGTTAGAATACGCTTAATTAACCTATCAATAGAGACTCTTTCTGCTACATCTTCCTTATTTTCATCACTGCTTTCTCCTCCACTGGCTTGCTGATGTGGATTTACAACCATCTGCACAATTTCTGAGTCAGTATAATGATGAAATTTGAAATTATGCAAGCCGAAATTAGTGATGGCTGACCTGTATAACTGCACATTATTATTTCTATAAATTCCCATGCAATTGCTTCCTAATGTTTAGCAATAGAAATATTAAGAACTTCCTACATTACAGTACTGCATATGAAAGGTATCAGCCTAGTATTATGCAACACTGCTGATGTATGTCAACAACTGAGGGAATATGTATGATACATTCTGCTGCAAGTGTGTTTACCTATTTGTGGTTACAAGAGCAATGCTCTACTCATGATGCTCAGGTTTCAATGTTTAGTATTTCACATATTCTGTTTAAAGTTTCAAGTGGTTGTGACATACAGTACTACTGTACCTACTCTTGAATCCCATTTCATCATCCTGTCACTACTGGTATTCATAATGAAATGTTGTATAATACAGGATTCTCTTGGGACCATTTTCTTAAGTTGACAATTGTTGCCTCTTTGTTCTCTCTGTTGATAGTGCCTAGAAGTCTTCTTTATCTATTTTCTCGCATCTTTTATGTAATACCATGCAAGCACACCTTTTACTGACGCCACTTTTATATCTTCACTCATTCTCTAGCTGCCTTTCCAGAAAAGCACAGTTAAATTTAACCTCCAAACAACATTCCAGAGTGAGTTGCTTAGCCCTGCACATTATTTTACAACCCAGAAAATCTTGCCTGTTCCTGGTCCTGTTCCTTGCACTGTGCCAATCTTCAACAGTAGTTTCTTATTTAAGTGGACTTTACAACTGAGTTCAAGTTTACTTGGTTTAAAGTTGCTTCTGTATTATATTAACAAAAATGCTGAAACCTGAAGGATCAACAAAGTCTGGGGAATGTAAGGTAATCAAATTTAATCCAAGGTAGTGGAAGGTAAATACACTCTGGAACCACTGACTCTGTAATTCTGGTCCCATCTTCGATTTTCTTGCATTTTGTCTTTCAAGGGGAGGTTCATTGATGCTGGTGAGGGGTTCTTGATCTAGGGAATTGGATCTGTGCTCCGGTTCCCTGAACTGAGCCTGAATACCTTCCATCCTCCCCCCCCCCACATGCGCTATATAATCCTATGGGTTTAGCGCTCCCTGTGATTATAATAATAATTGTCTTTCAAATTTCCTTTGTGCTTTACAAACTTCAACTGGAAATCTCACACAACTCTACCTACTATTCATTCTTCAAAGTTTCTTCTCTGATTTGCTTTGTTTTTTTAACATGTTGCCCATTTCCCACTGAGGCAGAGTGACCCAAAAAGAAAGAAAACCCCAAAAAGAAAGAAAATACTTTCGTCATCATTCAACATTTTCACCATCACTCATACGTAATAACTGTCTTTGCAGAGGTGCTCAGATACGACAGTTTAGATGTCCCTCCAAACTGCCAATATCCCAAACCCCTCCTTTAAAGTGCAGACATTGTACCTCCCATTTCCAGGACTCAAGTCCAGCTACCCGGTTTCCCTGAATGCCTTCACAAAATATTATCCTGCTCACACTCCAACAGCTCGTCAGTCCCCAAAACCATTCGTCTCCATTCACTCCTATCTAACACACTCATGCACACTTATATCAGTATATTAATTTCTGTTTGAATCTTTAGCTAGTTTGGCTAGTGCATGAGCTCAGTTCACACCATTCTTTCAATGCTTTCTCACATACACACACTAATACTATCAACTTGACACATTTTATCACTTGCATTATACCCCCCTCCACACACACACATTAACAACCATGATTACATAAAATGGGTATAATGTCATAATTAATCACTGCTCTTATGTGAGTATCATACATACATGTCTAAAACTTTCAAGATTAAAACAAAAGTAAAATTGGAAGACAATCATAAAATCTGGGGAAGTTGCAGTATTTTAAAGGGATCAGTTAGCAAGATAAAATAAGAGCTGTCATGTGAAGAATGAACAGAAAGAATGTTTATATAAAGTTCTGAAGAGATACTGTGGAAGATAAAAGGAGAGCTGAAGATTTTCAGGAATGAAGTAGAGACATTTCTGTTTAAGAATTTCAAGAGTCATCTTGGTCGAGGACTCTAAGGAAGGTGTAGAGATTGTGCAAGCATGTTCTGTACATATTACCCTTGAGTATAGACAAGACTGTTTTACAGACTACTGACGAAGGGAAATACTGTACTGCATTGTGAAAACAAAGTCAAAAACATATCACATATACATACCACACACACAAACATGTATTTCATATGTATATAAATGTAATATTCTGATACATATAAGACACTTATTTCTAGTATTTGAACTTGTGAGGCAAATGGGTTAATATTCTGCATTTCAAAGGCTTCACACACAAAAAAACAAATATATAATTTTACAACCTAACTGAAGGTAATTTTTCATACAGTAAATGCACCATTTCAATTTATATTACATGATTTAATTACTTTAGCTTTAGTCAGTGTAATAGTCTTCAAAAATCTAGTTCTCCAACATTGATATAAGAATATTAACACCTACTTCAACACTTAAAAATATCTGTACATATGTACAGTAAATATTGTACTGTATATATGTGTACTGTACTCTTTATACACTACTATATATATACTGTACTATATAAACAGTATTGTATAGACAGTACTATACAGACAGTACTGTATATACAGCATTGTATATTCATAATGAAGTGCCCGATTAGTTTGGAGTAAATATTTATTCCTTCTAGAACAATATGTACAAAGTTCCATTATTTGGCTGACCATTTTCTTTGATGCTCCACAATGCATGTCAAGCATATATCACATTTTTATTTATATACATATACACATTGCATATATACATATTATATGTATGTGCAGTATATACACACTTGTTTGTACACTGAAACTCCTTTATTTGCATTACTAGGCCTCAAAGTGCTCTGGACATATTAACCTTCTGGCCACAAATGAAAACCTCTTCAAGGTCTCTATGACCTCAAAATATGATAAAAGAATTGAAGTTCAACCTTTATTTCTCTTTTAACATGTTTTTCACTCATAATAGTGTCAGAGATAAACATTATGTTGAAAGCTTTCATGCTGTATACTAAAAAATTTTAATGTTACAAATTACTAAAATTATACTCTTTCTCTAGTGCCTACTAGTGTATCTTCTAGCTGCTTTGTCCCAGGTACTACTGTCTTTTTAATGACTGTTTAACTGCCTCCTAGCATACGTAAGGGGGATTACCAATAGATCCCTGGCTGTCTTCAAGAGGGAGCTGGACTGATGCCTGAAGTCAATACCTGACCAGCTGGGCTATGGTTCATATGTTGGTTTGCATGTGGCCAACAGTAACAGCCTGGTCGATCAGGTCCTGATCCACTGTGAGGTCTGGTCATGGACCGAGCTGCGGGGGGCACTGACCCTCAGAATACCCTCCAGGTATCAGAATATTTACAATTTGTTTATACAGCACATTCTTCATGGTAATGTAAAAAAACTGTCATCTCTGTATTTAACACTTATAAACCTATGCATTACATGTATCAATCATGCAACACAGCTGAACCTTAATAGCCAGTACAAATGAAGAAGTTCATGTGGTGCCTAGACAAACAAGGAAGATTTTGTTGGGCACTCAATCTGCCCTACAAGTGCCAGATCAGCCAGGTTGTGACTGGTATGTAGGCCTGCAGGCCACTGGCAGCAACAGCCTAGTTGATCACCCAGTCAACAGGGAAGTCTAGCTTCAGACAGGGCTGCTAGAATAGAAGAATTCCCAAAATCAGTCAGAGGTACAGTATGTCAAAGCCACTCCCAAGCACAGCCTGCTCAACAAGTGACAAAGCACTGTACCATATATACCACAAACTTGTGAGGTTATCATCAACATCAGTATAAGCACTCAAGCATACTTCACTTATTGCTAAGAAAATTTTGTAGACTTAGGATAGTGTTTGATCATTTCCTAAAAGGCCACACTAATCAGGATTTTTCATCAGTAACTAGACTAATTTTTGGAGAACCAAGTATGCATCTAAATCTCACTGCTGATTAGTTATCTGTGATTTTTGGTTAGTTGAAATCCAAATAAAGGAATTTCAGTGTATATGCTGCATATAATTTTAGTGGATCTAATATATGGCATAGGCAAGATACCAATTCACATTATCCAGTATGACATACAGTATTTCTTTTTTCTAAATAATTCTATATAATTAAATCAAATACTGGCTCATATTATTCTTACTAGTAAATATCCAGTTATCGAAGAGATGTAGCAGAGAGACGAACCTTAGGCATAGATGGCGAGGCCTGAGGAAAACCCCCAGATGCCATCATGTCTTCCAGTGGTATTTCTTCACTACGTGGCCGAGGTCGAGAACTAGATCGAGAGCCTCTCTCCTGACTAGTCTGTGGCTGTCTACTAACTGGACGATCACTGTGACTTGGACTTTGGGATTCTGATCGTCCTGTACAACTGCTTCCATGCTCTTCTGTGTAAAAATATAGAATAAACCTAAATGAAAAATGTTATAGAGAGTGAATATAAGAATAATTCATTTTCTATTTTGAGAATATGATTAGTTGTATTAGGCAACTAACTTATAATACATAGTATGTAAGATATAGCCTGTGGTAGAGTTAATTAGTGATCTCATATTTTTTGTTGTTTTACTTTCCAGTAGACAAAGTTGACATAAGGTAAAGAGAAAAAAAAAAAAAGATACTTTTAATGATTCTGAGAATCATCACCCTCACAGCCACATCTCAGATCAGACCTCCTAAATTAGAAAGAAAATATTACAGAACTGAACTATAAAAAAATGCAGGAAAGTAAGGTGCATAAATATAAGTAGAAGTTATTAAGATTTATCCATCTTACAAGTTAAAGAGACAAAGAAAAAAGACCAGCAATCCTCCCTGAGTGCAAAAGCCTTGACAGGCTTTATTTCACACTTGTATGACAAGATGGTAGTACCTCCCTGGATGGTTGTTGTCTACCAACCTACTGTCATATTGTTAAAAGGATCGAAGACCTTTCACAAGTAAATAAATACTCCTAAGAATGATGCAATTTTTTTAATATGGTATTTATAATATTTCTTAAAATTTAATTTCCTCCTTTCTTTTCTTCTTTTACCAAATAAGAGCAATATGAAAGATAAGAATTTAAACATGCTAATTTTGTAAATGGACGATCAATTCTCTTAGACAGATTTATATTAAATTAATAAGCAATCCTGTAATTAAACAAGCTAGTTATAAAAAACTACCATAAGAATCACCTCTGGACAGTACCTGTATCTGAGGTAATATGCTGATTTACTCCATCACGCTTCAGAGCAAAGCCCGGCACACGCGTCACGTTAAACATTGGACGGTGAGATTGACTACGACTGCGTCCATCTGCGGCAACAGCACGGCTCAAGCCGCGTCCTTAAAGTATAAAGAAGACTCCAGTCTCACAATGCAATAATTATCCAACCTAATTAGCGAGTATTACATCCATTAGAGAAATTAAGATTTTTCACTTTCTTTTGTTAAATGTATGTCGTGCTTTTTTAAGCAGCTAGTCACACAAGCTGAACTCCCCTCAAAAAAATTTTCCCTTTTGCATTAATAAACATATTTTTGCACTTTTTTTTAAATTTTTCACCAAACCTAAGTTAGTAACCTACCTTGGTTGCTAAAATTAGCAGCCTAACTTAACCTTGCTAAAACCAGCATGATACAATTTAACCTAATCCTATGGAACCTATCTTAGGTCAGCCTATATTTAGTTAATAACAAGTACGTAATATCAGTGAAATATATTAACGATGTTGTTGCAACAAGTTTATACACGGCTTATTTGCCAAACGACAGTTGCTTCATAAGCCAAAGTTGCAAGATCTGCCTAAAAAGCACGACATTTACAAAATTTGCAATATCTACAAAACGATAAGACATATCTCCCAGTTTATGATGAATATTGCTCACACGCTCATCCACTTTAATTCACAGTGAAAGGAAAAAAGTATTATAGGGGTAATTTCCATTTTGCAAGCTGTTTAAACCATGCCAAGCTCCCAACTGCATCCAATTTTAATACTGAGCAAATTTTATAGCCAAAAGGAAGAGCTAGCAATTTGTACTTGTAAGCTTTAAAAAGCACTAGAATTCTTTCGTTAATCAGCATTTTAAATGTAAAATATTGCCAACACTATCATCTTTTGCAATCGTTAAAAAATTCTTGCCATATTAAATAAATATTTATCACGACGTATTCAAAATAATTCAGAGCTCATAAATCTCAATTCCTTATATGTACATATTTGTTTGACCACATTTAACATAAGAAAGGAGCACTGCAGCAGGCCTATTGGCTCATGCTAGGCAAGTCTAAGTCACACCTGCTTGAGAAGGAAGGAGCACTGCTGCAGACCTACTGGCCCAAGCTAGGCAGGTCTAACTCACACCCATCCATGTATTTGTCTAACTTATTTTTAAAGCTACACAAGGTTTTAGCTTCAATGACACTACTGAGGATTTTGTTCCGCTCATCCACAACTCTATTAACAAACTAATGCTTACCTATACCCTTTCTAAATCTAAATATTTCCAACTTAAGCCCATTGCTGCAGTCTCATCTTGGCTGGATATTTTTAGCACATTATTTACATCCCCTTTATTTATTCCTGTGTTCCATTTATACATCTCAATCATTTCCAGTTCTGTGCCTTTCTAGAATGCAGATTCAGTGCCCTCAGTCTATCCTTGTAGGACTGATTTCTGATATATGGGATCAACTTTGTCATCCTTCCCTGTGCATTTTCCACCTGGTTTGGTTAAGTAAGCTATGTGCACTACAGCAGTGTATTCAATCACTGAAAAAACCTACTAATATATGCAATGCAAAAACTATCTGACCTACAGACACCACTCACATTCTAAATTTGTCACAGCAACAGATACCTATCAGTGACAGCTCCCCCTGCACTGATAATTTACTCCACTTGTCAATGGCTGAGTCTCCTTGTATTAGTGTTTTTCTTCCCAGCCTTTCATTTTTTCCACATGCACTGAATCATTTAATCTCAGTCACAACACTACTGATCACTGAACAGTATTTGTGTTGGAACAAGTTTTAATTCCTCAGTGTACATTTTCATGTAAACAAAGTCCAGTGTCAAGGATCTACTTTTAACTTTAATTTTATTATTTTCTGATCCCCTTTACTCATACTCTGGATACAAGTTTAACTGAAGTCACTCATATTTACCCACCAAAAAGTCCTTAAATCTCCTCCCGTATTAGAAGTGTGAAGAATGGCAAGTATTGTATGTTGGTGGAAGGATATATATATACGTATATATATTAGTCTTTTATGTACTTCATGCATAATAAAATTATTGCCAATGCAACAGCAAAGAATGCCATCAAGTTTAAAGCATCACTCAGCATTATCTTGAACATTATCACACCTAAGACCCTAAATTCCGTAAACAAGACACAACATGGACAGAGAAGTGCAGACGCATACACACATTAACCAATAACACTTGCCCTCTTTCTTGACACGGTTTCCTGCCTCCGACAGATGAGTAGTTAGTTGTCATTTTTTTGAGCGCTGTCGCATAAGCCCTGTAAATTTACCCATAGGCTTCAGTGGACTACAATTCAAAATGTATGTAGTTATTACCTGGTAAATAACAAAAAGGCACAATACCGTGACTGGAACGATACACAAATAACCCGCACATAGAAGAGAGGAGCTTACGACAATGTTTCGGTCCAACTTGGTCCAAGTCGGACCGAAACGTCGTTGTAAACTCCTCTCTTCTATGTGCGGGTTATTTGTGTATTACCTGGTACTATGGAAAAAATAATTCTTATAAAATAAGGCCTATGAAAATTGTGAAGCTCTAAGTAAACACTTCCAAATTCAGTGCATAAACTTAGAAGTGCACTACTTAAGTTTTCTTTTATGTTAATGTATAAAACATTCTAATTCTTATGTTATAAAGATTTTTTGCAGTATAAAGTTGAATGGAAAATAATAAAGGTATATTTCAGAATATGCATAGAATATAAAGCATAGTGTAAGTGACACAGCTGTCAATGTGCATCCAGAGAGATATAAGGTGACCTAATAACCAAAGTTTGTCCAGAGAAAGGGTGAGCTAATAATCAAAGCAGTAACAACAGGGATTTAAATAATTTATACAAACTGAGTTTTTTGGGGCCAAGAAAAGTTCCAGTGATCCTAGATTAAAGCAAAACCTGCTCAAGAAATGTTCCTGCTATTCAAATGTAAGAAATAAAGTTTTTTGTTTTGAATGTAAGAATTAAACAGTTTTTTGTTCTTCCGATTGTTCTGAATGTAAGAACTGAAAAAAAATTTTGTTCTTCTGAATGTATGAATGAAAAAAGTTTCTTTGTTCTTCTGAATGTAAGAACTGAAAAAAGTTTCTTTGTTCTTCTGAATGTATGAAATGAAAAGTTTTTTTTTTTTTTGTCCTTCTGAATGTAAGAACTGAAAAAAGTTTCTTTGTTCTTCTGAATGTATGAAATGAAAAGTTTTTTTTTTTTTTGTCCTTCTGAATGTAAGAACTAAAAAAAATTTCTTGTTCTTTTGAATGTAAGAACTGAAAAATAAGACTTAAAAAAGTGGAAGGTTTTTAAAAAATTCCAACATAAATGCAAAACTCCAAATGGGAAATAACATAGAAAAAATAGAAAATCAAATAACAGACACAGAAATAAACATATCTGAAAATAATGCAATTTTTTTATGAATCAAGTAACAGAATTAAGGCAAAATTAAGAGGGAGCATCAACACAAAATGCACAAACTTGTGAGGTCACTAGTGATCACAGAATGTATGTAATGAGATATCGTGCACGAGATATCCTGCTGCTTGTCATGTGTGAAACACACAACTATGTGACTTGCCTCGTTACCTTCACATATTCCCGTATTGCCTCCAGTAGTTTATTCCCTCAAATGTACCCAAATACTCGCTCTCCTTGATGCTACAGAAGGCACTTTTTTGGTACAGGTAGACCATCACTAATCCATCATATAAATGTCCATTATTTCTTGTTCACTTATAAAATTGCATTGTTATAGAACTTGTAGATATTCACCTGTCAAGTGAATTAACCTATCAATAGACACACTAGCCAAAATTAGTACCAGATTAGTGGTGGAACTAGATTAGTGATACCGGATCAGTGATGGCCAACCTGTATTAACCCTTTCAGGGTCCGTCCTGTAGATCTACGGCTTTACGTTCAGGGTCCAAACCGTAGATCTACGCCATGAGCTCAGCTCACTCTGATAAACTGTGAGTGGTACATTTGGGCCTAGATATAAGAGAATACATCTATGTGGTATGTGTGCACCACATAAAACAGATCCTGCAGCACACTGTGTATAATGAGAGAAAAAACTTAAATCATGATTTTTCGATTAAAACAGCAACTTTGCAGTGTTTTTTCGTATGTTTTTTATAGTTGTATTTGCGATTTCTTGGTCTCATTTGATAGAATGGAAGACATATTACAGAAATAGAGATGATTTTGATTGGTTTTAGCACTGGAAATGGCTTGAAACTGAGCTCAAAGTAGCGGAAATGTTAAATTTTTGCCGATATTCAAGAGTAAACAAACGACCTCACACGTCTAATACACGTCAGCTGGTGGGTCTAATATACATTCACAAATATGGTGATGATATTTGTATGTGGGTCTAATATACATTCACAAATATGGTGATGATATTTATACAATTATTACAGTATTGCATAACAGTAAATCTTCTATTTTTTGGTGTGAATAAAAATTCATTATGTGAATAAAAAATCAAAATGGAATTTATTTGTAAAGCCTCAAAACATAACTAATGAACAGAGGAAACGTTAGTTTAGTGCCAGGAATGCCTACATTGTTTATTCTGGACCCTATTTTGAAATTGGAATATTTTGAACTTTGTGTTAAATTGGCCAAATTAACAATTTCCGATCACTTTATTTTGTAGTTGAAACAGTTGACTTGGCGATTTCTTGTGCTCAATCGATAGAATAGAAGTAATACTAGTGAAATAGCTAAGAATTTGGTTGATTGGAATAATGTAATTGGCCTAAAATGAGAGTCAAAGTCGGCAAAATCGCCGATTCGTAAATGTCGCTGACACGTCAAAATTCGCGAGAGCATAATTTCATCAATTTTCCACCAAATTTCGTACTTTTTGTTTTATTACCTTCACAAAAAGATTCTCTACGATTTCATAAGAAAAAATAACAAATTTTTTTTTTTTAAATTCTTGGACACTGGTGCGTGACTCCAGATTTGGGCCTTGGACCCTGAAAGGGTTAAGAACTGAAAGTAAACAAGTTTTTTCAACATACTGGGTAACACTGACAATGTATATTGTGAGGACTGCTAGCATTATGCAGACTAAGTTAAAAAAAAAAAAAAAAGGAAGCCTTGCAAAACGTAAAAGAAGAGTATGAGGGTAAAGGACTCAGATAATGTAAATAACATAAAAGATAATATGAAATTCTTGAAGAAAAATACACGTTTTTTCACCTAAAAAAAAAGTTTATTAGAGTGAACAATGTAATGCTGAAACATTTAAAGAGCAGAGAGACAAGAAGAAAAATACAAAATAGTTACTGTATAAGACTTGAAGAAAATCTATCATATTTTCATATAAAAAAAATGGGGAGTAATGACAAGAGTCAACTGGAGAGGTCAAGAGAGAAAAAAGAGGCAAGGGAGGTGAAAATGGAAAATAAAGCAATAGAAAAGACAAAGGATGTAGCTTGCAGTTTTAATTCTCCATGTGTTAGAGACTTGGTGCTACCTTCTTGTAACGGTGTCTCAATACCCGGGTGCTCCATGTCCTTTTTTCCTTTTCAGTCTCACCATAAGCCTCTATGCATTCACATGCGAGTCTTAGCCCCTGGACCAGTGTCCCAGCAACTCAGCAACACTTGGGCATTGCTACTTGCAATGATACACACATATGCACAGTTTGACATTTCTTATCACTTAATGTTCTGAATTGTGCATATGCATGTCTAACCACATACTGGCAGTATCACCATATCTGTTCTCCAGTCTTTATTTGTACTGTGTGCCCTGTTCATCTCGATAAATGTTGAACATCAAGAGACATTTCCCTTCGACCTACACAGTCGGAAAGTCTTGCTACAGGGATGGAAAAGGAGAGGACAGAGAAAGAAAAGGAGCAAAAACATATATGGAGATTTAAAAAGTATGATAAGCTTATTCCTACTACCATTTTTATCACCAGTGCAATTACTACCATTACCACCATTAATTATTACCACCCACAACTACTACTACCACCACTACTACTGTAATACCATAACTTGTACTACTGTACTGATCCACTACATTAAAATAAAAACAATAATAATAATATAATAATAAAGAATAAAAATGAACAATACCATAACTATAACAATACACAATAATCTGCACTTAGGAGACAAACTTATGGCAACGTTTTGATCCGACTTGGATCATTAACGCTTTGACTGTCGCAGGCCCATTTCTGACACTGTCATTCTATGTCGATAAATTTTTGAAAAAAAAAAAAAATATATTTTTTTCTTATGAAATGATAGAGAATCTTTTCCCGATGGTAATAACACCAAACGTTCGAAATTTGGTCGAAAACCCACGGAATTATGCTCCAGCAAAGTTAGCAGTCTCAGCGACATATGCGTATCGGCGATTTCGCCGACTTTGAGCCCTGCTTTCAGCCAATTCCATTGTTCCAGTCAGCCAAACTCATAGCTATTTCTTTAACCCTTTCAGGGTCCGTCCCGTAGATCTACGGCTTTATGTTCAGGGTCCAAACCGTAGATCTACGCCATGAGCTCAGCTCACTCTGATAAACTGTGAGTGGTACATTTGGGCCTAGATATGAGAGAATACATCTATGTGGTATGTGTGCACCACATAAAACAGATCCTGCAGCACACTGTGTATAATGAGAGAAAAAAAATGAAATCATGATTTTTCGATTAAAACAGCAACTTTGCAGTGTTTTTCGTATGTTTTTTATAGTTGTATTTGCGATTTCTTGGTCTCATTTGATAGAATGGAAGACATATTACAGAAATAGAGATGATTTTGATTGGTTTTAGCACTGGAAATGGCTTGAAACTGAGCTCAAAGTAGCAGAAATGTTAAATTTTTGCCGATATTCAAGAGTAAAGAAACGACCTCACACGTCTAATACACGTCAGCTGGTGGGTCTAATATACATTCACAAATATGGTGATGATATTTATACAATTATTACAGTATTGCATAACAGTATATCTTCTATTTTTTGGTGTGAATAAAAATTCATTATGTGAATAAAAAATCAAAATGGAATTTATTTGTAAAGCCTCAAAACATAACTAATGAACAGAGGAAATGTTAGTTTAGTGCCAGGAATGCCTACATTGTTCATTCTGGACCCTATTTTGAAATTGGAATATTTTGAACTTTGTGTTAAATTGGCCAAATTAACAATTTCCGATCACTTTATTTTGTAGTTGAAACAGTTGACTTGGCGATTTCTTGTGCTCAATCGATAGAATAGAAGTAATACTAGTGAAATAGCTAAGAATTTGGTTGATTGGAATAATGTAATTGGCCTAAAATGGGAGTCAAATTCGGCAAAATCGCCGATTCGTAAATATCGCTGACACATCAAAATTCGCGAGAGCATAATTTCGTCAATTTTCCACCAAATTTCGTACTTTTTGTTTTACTACCTTCACAAAAAGATTCTCTACGATTTCATAAGAAAAAATAACAAATTTTTTTTTTTTAAATTCTTGGACACTGGTGCGTGACTCCAGATTTGGGCCTTGGACCCTGAAAGGGTTAAAACTCCATTTTATCTATCAGCTGAGTACAAGAAACCGCCCATTTACCAATTTGAACTACCCAATATAGTGGTCAGAAATTGGCAATTTGGCCAATTTCACGCAAATTAAAAAAGATGCCTATTTCAAAACAGGGTCCGGAATAAACAAGGTAGACATTCTTGGCACTAAAATAACATATCCTCTGTTCATTAGTCACATCTCTAGGCCCCTCTTATATTATTATTGCTTTCTATTTTGATTTTTTATTCATACAAAAAAATACAAAATTTACTGTTATGCAGACCACTGCATTATTGTAAAAATGGTATAAATAATATCAGTGCACTAGTGAAAGAATATTAGACTCCCCAGTTGACGTGTATTGGATGTGTGGTGTGATTTGTTTACTCCTGAACATTGGTAAAAATCGAACATTTCCGCTACTTTGAGCTCAGTTTCAAGGTTGTTTTCATCGTCAAAGTAATGAAAATCATTTCTATTTCTGTAATATGCTTTCCATTTTATCACCTAAGACCATGAAAACGCAAATACAGCAATAAATACTATAAGAAAATACACCTCAAAGTCGGCGTTTTAATCCAAAAAAACGATCAGTTTTTTTTTTCTCATTACGCACTGTGCTGCAGGATTTTTTTTATGTGGTGCACACTGACCACACAGACCCATTCTTTCACATGTGGGCCTACCAGCTTTCTCCCGCTTGATTTGAAGCCGCTAGAATTATTGAGTATATATACGTCAGAAACAGTGGCACATAAGACGTATTTATATGGCGTAAACAGTCAAAGGGTTAACTAATCACTGGTTAATGGTCCAAGTCGGACCAAAATGTCATTGTAGGTTTCAGTCTCCTGAGGGCTATTTGTGTAGTAGTAGTAGTAGTAGTAATAACAGTAGTAATAACAGTAGTAGCAACAGTAGTAGCAACAGTAGTAGCAACAGTAGTAGCAACAGTAGTAGCAACAGTAGTAGCAATAGTAGTAGCAATAGTAGCAACAGTAGTAGCAACAGTAGTAGCAACAGTAGTAGCAACAGTAGTAGCAACAGTAGTAGCAACAGTAGTAGCAACAGTAGTAGCAACAGTAGTAGCAACAGTAGTAGCAACAGTAGTAGCAACAGTAGTAGCAACAGTAGTAGCAACAGTAGTAGTAACAGTAGTAGCAACAGTAGTAGTAATAAAGGTCTCTAAAGGCCCCATATCTGCCTACTGATTCAGAACTTTTGCTAAAAAGCACCTCATCTCCTTATGTAATCTAAGCATCAATCCACTATGTCAAACAAAACCTGTTTTTCATCCAATTTTGTCCCTGTTCTTCTTCCATCCTTCCTTAAACTCCCATATGTAACTAGGAATATACCTTGTCCCTATTCAATCCCTCCACAACATTGAAGATCACTGAATCAGTTTAAATCATATGCAACTCTTGCAATTGATCATTTGTCATTAGATACCTTTCTTATTGTACTTATGATTGCAGTTAACTACACAAGAAGTCATGCATAATAGTCTAGTTCTTAAGCAACATGTAAGCCTTATGATTACTTGCCCAAAATGCACTGCAGAATTAGCTTTCTTTTGTGCCTACTTCTCATTCCACAGGCACTCTATGACTCCTAAGGATTCAGTGCTTCCCCCATGATGATGATCTACATACAGTAACTTAAAAAGTGTAATTATTTGCAAATGCAAATTTGTAAAAAAGGAAACAAAAATGTTACTAAGAATGCTCCAAAAAATAAAAGTCTTCCCTCATTAAACTTAAAAACCACTATAAAGCCACCAATTTTTGTTTTGTTTTCCAATTTACTTTCCTCGTAACATTCTACTTAAAATTCTCTAATGAACAATTATAAGAACTACACTATGAAAATGACATCAAGAACCATAAATTTAAGTAAACTTACTATATTTGTGGATTTAATTAAGCACTTAAAAAATGCAATTCAAGTGCTCTAGCATGCAGTTGGATAATAACTAATACCAAGAAAAATCAAAGCAGCAAAACATGGTTGACAGAAACCATCTAGGGAGGTACTACAGTCCTGTCATACAAGTATGAAACAAAGCCCTGCTAAGTGTTTTGCACCCTGGCAGAAATGTTTTTTCCTAATTCATCAACATGTAAGATGACAGGTAAATCTTACAAACATCTACTTACATTCCATATACTGATTTTCTTTCCAATTTAGAAGGCCTGGTTCAAGACCAAAGCACAAAGGTTATGGTCCCCAGAACCATAACCAGATAACTCCCAGTGCTGGTCCCTCCAGAGAGGCAAGTATCAAAAATATATTGTTTATACATGAGAATATATTCCCTGTAGGGACATAGGTTAAAATTCTTTCCTCTTACGCTATTAGTGTCACTGAAGACAACTAAAAGTAGTAGGTAACTAAATATGTAAATTACTAAATTCATTAATATTCTTCATTGAGTTATCTTACATTGGTGGGAAATGTCCAGATTTAAAAGTATTACATTTACAGCAGTTTCTGGTATTGTACTAAATTTATATCAATATCTTCAAAATACTTATCTAACACTTTTTTAAATAAATGTACTCTACGTATTATATTTGTGATTATAATAATGAGGAAAGATGGAATAAGTAAAGGGAGAGAGAAAGCAGATGAATAGGAATGGAACAGGCAGTGATGGCTTTAATGTTAAAGTTAAGCTTACAAATTCTCATTTATATTATAATTTTCTTGCTGTCCCTTCATAACTGAGTAAGTATGGTCCCTAGAGTTTACTGGCACTTCAATTTTTTTTAATGTTGAGTTATCTAAGCTGGTTTAGGTTTGCCAATGTCACTTTGTTTTTCTTAAAATATTTTTTTTTTTTTCAACTAGTCGGCCGTCTCCCTCCGAGGCAGTATATACTGCATACTTTTTTAAAATATACTCAGCATTCCCTCTGCAGTGTTTGCATGTAAAAGCTTAATCCAATTTATGTTAGTAATATTGTACAGACAGCCACTACAGTATCTAGGTATCCCTGTTATACCTTTTTTCCTTTGAATTCAAGACCATGTATTACACTTCACCTCTATACTGTATACATAATAAATAAGACTCTCCTCAACAATGTAAAAAATCATACAAACAGTATGCCAACCTAGAACCAACTGTACTGCACTGTCATACTTATATTTATTTAATTACAGAAAGAGGTGGTGGGAGTAGTGGCTAATCAACCCGAACATGTTTTAGCCAAATAAGAACTTGCAGAATTGTATTCTGTGGTAGTGCTGGTGTCTGTGTACCTTAAGTTTACAGTAGATGAAACTGCTGTGTTATTATGAGAGTTGTAAAATATGGTAAAACATGTTGGGGAAAGACAGCCATGTGCTGTCAGTGTCTCGCCACTCACCCACACACAAGAATATCAACAAAGTAATTGTGTTCACTTACAGCAAAATATTTGATGCAACAAACCAGAAATAAAACAGATCACATTTAAACTCCTGGAAGGCAAATTCTCCATTTCCTATCATCCAACTAGATAATGACATACAAGAGATGAGGAGAAAAAGAAAAAGTGGGATGTGAGAAAGGAGGGAGAAAGGATGAACAGTTTTGTTTGCAGGGTGAGAACTAAACTAATAAAACTGTAGAAAGAAAAATAGGACTTCCTTACAGCTCAACCAATCCAGATTATTAACTATGCATTACAAGGAAGACAACTCACTATGGGCTTCTTGTCTCATGGTGTGAAGGGCGTGTGCTGGTGGTGATGGACAAGGCTGTAAATGGCCTGGGAGTTCTAATAACCGAGCAATCTGGTGCAATTTTCTTTGTCGTGCTTTCATCCTCCCTTTGGTTAATCTGGGAATTAAAAATATCAAAGTCTGTCCATGATAGATAATATCAATCAATAAGTAGTAAATAGTATGAGGTATGATACAAGTGAGAGCAACATAGTTAATATATGTACAGGAGATCCCAACTAATGACTAAGTTACAATCCTGGTGTTCCATCTTATAAAGAGATGTTTATAACTTGGGGCTAATATTCCTATAGAAACCAATATTAAAAAAGGGATGGTTGTATGTCACCCACATTCATAACTACAGATCAGTAATCTTAGAATAATTACAGTATTTGAATATTATTTCTTTTGAACCCTGTTCATGTGTGGATGTTCATAACTCAGGAATTCTTAAGTTGGGGTCCACCATCCTGAATTGTATATGCCTTCAATTTCTTTTTTATTTTAGTGAAATCAATAATGGGTGCATGCAATGCTCAGGCTGGAAAAAATTATGAAACAGTATGGATTTTTTTTTTTTTACAATCACAGAAAATTTATTATTTTACTTTTGAAAATTATCAGTGTACAGACCTTTGTTTAGCAGCCATACATCGTATATGGTCATCGAAAATAAATTTTGCTGCTAAGAGGGGAGTGGTTGGTCTTCCAGTGACTCCCGATGATGCAGATGGCCGGTGGA
This sequence comes from Cherax quadricarinatus, assembly GCF_038502225.1. Taxonomy (NCBI): domain Eukaryota; kingdom Metazoa; phylum Arthropoda; class Malacostraca; order Decapoda; family Parastacidae; genus Cherax; species Cherax quadricarinatus. Next base: position 2,540,164 of record NC_091355.1, read on the forward strand.
TGGTTAAATGTAGCACTCGAGAATCATCTTTATCTCCATTCACTTCTAAATCCTAAAAGAATTAGGTATACAGTTATGTACTACATAAAAATTTATTTGCCGTTTAAAAAAATTAAAAAATTTATGTATTTGCCATCATTCATTCAATCCTCTATATAACAGACTTGGCAGTGTACAACTTGAGGGCAAAACTATTTTTCAAACACTTCTACATTAGAGCAAGGAAATATGAGGGCACTAGTTTCCTATGGAACAAATGTGGAAGATACCTTATACTATGCATAGAGAACAAGTGTTGTAAAATATTTTTAATCCCCTTCTGTAATTCATTTCAATATTTCAGGTTTATCAGTAGTGCCCCTCTCTATCTAATGAAGATGAGATACTGGGTAATAATGACTCAGTGGTAAACGGACAATGTGTAAATAAAAAAAAAAAAACAGTACTGTTGCCTATATACAGTACAGTACTACATTTCCTTGTAAATACTGTAATTTTCTTTCTTATTACCATGACAGTCGTTTCCCACTAACACAGGAAGACTCAAAAAAAAATAAAAAAGGAAACACTCATTATCACATACAGTGGACCCCCGCATAGCGCTATTAATCCGTTCCTGAGAGCTCAATGTTATGCGAAATTATCGTTATGCGAATTAATTTTCCCCATAAGAAATAATGGAAATCAAATTAATCCGTGCAAGACACCCAAAAGTATGAAAAAAAAAAAATTATCACATGAAATATTAATTTTAATACACACAAACTTAAGAAAACATGCACAGTTACATGACACTTACCTTTATTGAAGATGTGGTGATGATTGATGGGATGGGAGGAGGGGAGACTGGATGGTTTTAGTGTTTAGAAGGGGAATCCCCTTCCATTAGGACTTAAGGTGTCAAGTCCTTTTCCGGGGTTGCTTCCCTTCTTCTTTTAATGCCACTAGGACCAGCTTCAGAGTCACTGGACTTCTGCCGCACAACATATATGTCCATAGTGGCCTGTACCTCTCGTTCCTTTATGACTTTCCTAAAGTGTTTCACAACAGTGTCAGTGTAATAGTCACCAGCACGGCTTGCAACAGCTGTCTGAGGGTGATTTTCATCCATGAAAGTTTGCACTTCAAGCCACTTTGCACAGATTTCCTTAATCTTTGAAGTAGGCAACTTCTTCAATTTCTCTCTCCCCTCCTCCGAAGCAATTTCCTCAGGTGTGGCCTCTTGCTGTTGAAGTTGATCTAGCAGCTCATCAGTGGTTAGTTCTTCATTGTCCTCCTCCACCAACTCTTCCACATCCTCCCCACTAACCTCCAACCCCAAGGACTTCCCCAATGCCACAATTGATTCCTCAACTGGCATAGGATTCTCAGGGTTAGCCTCAAATCTTTCAAAATCCCTTTGGTCTACACATTCTGGCCACAGTTTCTTCCAAGCAGAGTTCAAGGTCCTCTTAGTCACTCCCTCCCAAGCCTTACCTATAAGGTTTACACAATTGAGGATATTAAAGTACTCTCTCCAAAACTCTCTTAGAGTCAATTGAGTTTCTGAGGTCACTACAAAGCACCTTTCAAACAGAGCTTTTGTGTACAGTTTTTTGAAGTTTGCAATAACCTGCTGGTCCATGGGCTGCAGGAGAGGAGTGGTATTAGGAGGCAAAAACTTCACCTTAATGAAGCTCATGTCCCCACAAAGTCGCTCTGCCAAGTCTGTAGGATGACCAGGGGCATTTTCTAACACCAGGAGGCACTTAAGGTCTAATTTCTTTTCAGTTGGGTAATTTTTCACAGTGGGGGCAAATGCTTGGTGTACCCAGTCATAGAAAAAGTCCCTAGTGACCCATGCCTTATTATTTGTTCTCCATAGCACACACAAATTAGCCTTGAGGATATTCTTTTGCCTGAACGCTCTGGGAGTTTCAGAGTGATACACTAATAAAGGCTTCACTTTGCAATCACCACTAGCATTGGCACACATGAGAAGAGTAAGCCTGTCTTTCATAGGCTTATGTCCTGGGAGTGCCTTTTCCTCCTGAGTAATGTAGGTCCTGCTTGGCATTTTCTTCCAAAACAGGCCCATTTCATCACAATTAAACACTTGTTCAGGTTTCAGTCCTTCACTGTCTATGTACTCCTTGAATTCATGCACATATTTTTCAGCTGCTTTTTGGTCCGAACTGGCAGCCTCACCATGCCTTATCACACTATGTATGCCACTACGCCTCTTAAATCTCTCAAACCAACCTTTGCTGGCCTTAAATTCACTCGCATCACCACTAGATGCAGGCATTTTTCTAATTAAATCCTCGTGCAACTTTCTAGCCTTTTCACCTATGATCGCTTGAGAGATGCTATCGCCTGCTATCTGTTTTTCGTTTATCCACACCAATAACAGTCTCTCAACATCTTCTATCACTTGCGATCTCTGTTTCGAAAGCACAGTTAAACCTCTGGCAAGAACAGCTTCCTTGATTGCCGTTCTCTTGGACACAATAGAAGCGATGGTTGATTGGGGTTTACTATACAACCTGGCCAGCTCGGAGACACGCACTCCACTTGCATACTTAGCAATGATCTCTTTCTTCATCTCCACAGTAATTCTCACCCTTATTCCTGTAGGGTTGGCACTAGAAGCTTTCTTGGGGCCCATGGTCACTTATTTTTCAAGTGAAATCACTATAAAAAGGCTGCAATAATACGAAATGTTCCGATTGTATGCTTGAATGTTACCGCGGAGGCTGGCTTGTAAACAATGCCACTGGCAGAACAAGTGAGGCTGGCTCAGGCCGCATGGACGTGTCTCGGACGAATCGCATTGAGCGAATTTTTTAGCACTATGCGAGGCAAAATTTTAGCGATAAAATGTATCGCTATGCGGATTTAACACTATGCGATGCCAACGTTATGCGGGGGTCCACTGTATATCACAATTATAATTAATAGTATGTACTACTATTATTATTATTATTTTGCCGTTATCTAAATACAGCCTCTCCTCACTTAGCGACGTACTCATTTACCAATGACTCGGACATACAACAGGCTCTCTGACCAGTATTCATTCCTAAATAATGTATATTAGAGCTAATTTCCTCTATTCTGTTTATTACAATACACAGTACACTACTGTATAAACATTTAATATTATACTAAAAATGTTATAAATGGTGTAAAGGTGACATTAAAACAATATCAAAGATGGCTGACACAAACCCACTACCATTATAGTATGCTCCTTGCTTGGCAACGAATTCGTTTACTGACATGGTCTTAGGAATGGAACTCCATTGTTAAGTTAAGAGAGTCTCTACTGAATTTTCATAACCTTATTTTTATTTTGGGAAAATGCCTGGCTTACCTGTAAAAAACCTACAAATTTTGCCACTCCCCAGCCTAGTCTCCTCAAGTCTGGTTCCACAAGGATCAGCTGAATGACATCAATCACTAGAAAGCGTTTGGTGCGCTGTCCATCCCGAGGAATAACCACGCAGGCAATCAGGTCACTGTTATCTGAAAAAGCACTGTACATATTATAATCGGGTCACTATTGCCCAAAAGGAGCATTTATAAGATATATATTATGACCATACAAATTCACTGCAGTATACTAATTTTTATATTGAACAATATGTTAGGTTATTTACCCAGGTGAGCTATTGTTTTCAACTAGAACAGCCATTATGACTCACCAATACAATATAATGCTAGCAAGATCACAATTAACACTGTTGATATTTGAAAAAAGTTTTTATTTGAAAATCCATTTAATATTTAATTAACCAGCAAAAAAAAAAAAAAAAAAAGAAAGTTCCTAATACAAAAAAGATATTTCAAGTGCCATACTTTTCATATACGTACCTTAGAAAGCTTGAGAATTTTCCTACTCTCACAGTCTGGCCCCAGGCCAGACTTGCCATTATTTAAAAGTATACTAGTCACTGTTGCTACTCTAGAAATTCATCTAAATAAGTATCCACTAGTTCCCTTCCTTTGTACCTCCTGCTTTATTACTTTCATTTACATTCTCTTCACACAAAATCAAACTAAGTTTAAAATTTCTCATTTGGAAGTATTCATACACACACACCACACTTACTAAGATCTAGAACATCAGCTACTTGGACACAGGCAGCAGGGTTTGTCAGAGGCAAGTGGCTGTCTGGCTCATCACGTACAGCCAAGGTAATCTCTCGAACCAGGAAGAACACTCGCATGGCTCGTCGTGCTCGTTCAACCTTAGACGTGATATTTTTAAGAATTCTACCTTTGCTATTTTCTTGGATTAACAAATATAGAAAAAACTGAAGTAATTATATAGTACAAGAAAAAAAGTAAATCAGATGTATGAAAGCAAAATATAGATGCAAAAACATAAGTAATAAAATGCATAAAGGGGGAATCATCAAAATATTATTTAAATATTGTGCCATATTATCAAATAATATTACTTATTATTAACATTAAATTCTAGAAACCCAAAAGTTACTAAGGCTCCCAGAACTGGTTCAACTACTCAACAGTACAACATGATACTTTTATTGATATTTTCACTATAAAAACTCTTATTCCAATAGTCAAATGAACATACCTCTCCACAGGGCAATCTTTTATTAAAGTCAATGCCAGTGAGTGGTGTGCCTGCTGGTGGTAATAATACAGAAGCATCTTGCAGAAGATACTCCACATTAAGGGGTTTCCGGTGCATCTCATGCCACTCATCCTCAAACATGTCCAAGAAGATCTCTTCACTCTTTGGTAAAAATAATGACAAAACAAAATTAAGTATTCGACTGTATTCTCAATGTCATTAACCACATTTTCTTTGAGCTGTACCAAGCAGCAGAAATATTATAAATTAGCATTATGTTTGCTGATTTTTGGCAACAATTAAAAATAAAAACTTGAGAGTCAAATTATTTCTGATTAATGTCACTGTACAATATCTTCAATAAATGTCAATAAATCATAAATTTATGTAGCCTGACAACATTTGAACCTGTCTGTGTGTGTGTGTGTGTGTGTGTGTGTGTGTGTGTGTGTGTGTGTGTGTGTGTGTGTGTGTGTGTGTGTGTGTGTGTGTACTCACCTATTTGTGGTTGCAGGGGTCGAGTCCTAGCTCCTGGCCCCCGCCTCTTCACCGGTTGCTACTGGGTCCTCTCTCTCCCCGCTCCATGAGCTTTATCATACCTCGTCTTAAAACTATGTATGGTTCCTGCCTCCACTACATCACTTTCTAGGCTATTCCAATGCCTGACAACTCTATGACTGAAGAAATACTTCCTAATATCTCTCTGACTCATCTGTGTCTTCAACTTCCAATTGTGACCTCTTATTTCTGTGTCCCCTCCCTGGAACATCCTGTCTTTGTCCACCTTGTCTATTCCGCTCAGTATTTTATATGTCGTTATCATGTCTCCCCTGACCCTCCTGTCCTCTAGTGTCGTCAGGCAAATTTCCCTTAACCTTTCTTCATGCGTGTGTGTGTGTGTGTGTGTGTGTGTGTGTGTGTGTGTGTGTGTGTGTGTGTGTGTGTGTGTGTGTGTGTGTGTGTGTGTGTGTGTGTGTGTGTGTGTGTGTGTGTGTGTGTGTGTGTGTGTGTGGTGTGTGTGTGTGGTGTGTGTGTGTGGTGTGTGTGTGTGGTGTGTGTGTGTGGTGTGTGTGTGGTGTGTGTGTGTGGTGTGTGTGTGGTGTGTGTGTGTGGTGTGTGTGTGGTGTGTGTGTGGTGTGTGTGTGTGTGGTGTGTGGTGTGCGTGTGTGGTGTGCGTGTGTGGTGTGCGTGTGTGGTGTGCGTGTGTGGTGTGCGTGTGTGGTGTGCGTGTGTGGTGTGCGTGTGTGGTGTGCGTGTGTGGTGTGCGTGTGTGGTGTGTGTGTGTGTGGTGGTGTGCGTGTGTGGTGTGCGTGTGTGGTGTGCGTGTGTGGTGTGCGTGTGTGGTGTGCGTGTGTGGTGTGTGTGTGTGGTGTGCGTGGTGTGCGTGTGTGGTGTGCGTGTGTGGTGTGCGTGTGTGGTGTGCGTGTGTGGTGTGTGTGTGTGTGTGTGTGTGTGTGTGTGTGTGTGTGTGTGTGTGTGTGTGTGTGTGTGTGTGTGTGGTGTGTGTGTGTGTGTGTGTGTGTGTGTGTGTGTGTGGTGTGTGTGTGGTGTGTGTGTGGTGTGTGTGTTTGTGTGTGGTGTGCGTGTGTGGTGTGCGTGTGTGTGTGTGGTGTGTGTGTGTGTGTGTGGTGTGTGTGTGTGTGTGTGTGTGTGTGGTGTGTGTGTGTGTGTGTGTGTGTGGTGTGTGTGTGTGTGTGTGTGTGTGTGGTGTGTGTGTGTGGTGTGTGTGTGTGTGTGTGTGTGTGTCTGTGTGTGTGTGTGTGTGTGTGTGTGTGTGGTGTGTATGTGGCGTGTGTGTGTGTGTGGTGTGTGTGTGGTGTGTGTGTGTGTGTGTGTGGTGTGTGTGTGTGTGTGTGTGTGTGTGTGTGTGTGTGTGTGTGTGTGTGGTGTGTGTGTGTGTGTGTGTGTGTGTGTGTGTGTGTGTGTGTGTGTGTGTGTGTGGTGTGTGTGTGTGTGTGTGTGTGTGGTGTGTGTGTGTGGTGTGTGTGTGTGGTGTGTGTGTGTGTGTGTGTGTGTGTGTGTGTGTGTGTGTGTGTGTGTGTGTGTGTGTGTGTGTGTGTGTGTGTGTGTGTGTGTGTGGTGTGTGTGTGTGGTGTGTGTGTGTGTGTGTGTGTGTGTGTGTGTGTGTGTGGTGTGTGTGTGTGTGTGTGTGTGTGTGTGTGTGTGTGTGTGGTGTGTGTGTGTGTGTGTGTGTGTGGTGTGTGTGTGTGGTGTGTGTGTGTGGTGTGTGTGTGTGGTGTGTGTGTGTGGTGTGTGTGTGTGGTGTGTGTGTGTGGTGTGTGTGTGTGGTGTGTGTGTGTGGTGTGTGTGTGTGTGTGTGTGTGTGTACTCACCTAATTGTACTCACCTAATTGTGGTTGCAGGGGTCGAGACTCAGCTCCTGGCCCCGCCTCTTCACTGATCGCTACTGGATCCTCTCTCTCTCTGCTTCCTGAGCTTTGTCATACCTCTACTTAAAACTATGTATGGTTCCTGCCTCCACTACTTCACTTGCTAGACTATTCCACTTGCTGACAACTCTATGACTGAAGAAATACTTCCTAACGTCCCTGTGACTCGTCTGAGTCTTCAGCTTCCAGTTGTGACCCCTTGTCCCTGTGTCCCCTCTCTGGAACATCCTATCTCTGTCCACCTTGTCTATTCCCCGCAGTATCTTGTATGTCGTTATCATGTCTCCCCTGACCCTTCTGTCCTCCAGTGTCGTCAGTCCGATTGTGTGTGTGTGTGTGTGTGGTGTACTCACCTATTTGTACTCACCTATTTGTGGTTGCAGGCGTCGAGTCCTAGCTCCTGGCCCCGCCTCTTCACCGGTTGCTACTAGGCCCTCTCTCTCCCCGCTCCATGAGCTTTATCAAACCTCGTCTTAAAACTGTGTATGGTTCCTGCCTCCACTACGTCATTTTCTAGGCTATTCCACTGCCTTACAACTCTATGACTGAAGAAATACTTCCTACTATCTCTCTGACTCATTTGTGTCTTCAACTTCCAATTGTGGCCTCTTGTTTCTGTGTCCCCTCCCTGGAACATCCTGTCCTTGTCCACCTTGTCTATTCCACGCAGTATTTTATATGTCGTTATCATGTCTCCCCTGACCCTCCTGTCCTCCAGTGTCATCAGGCCGATTTCCCTTAATCTTTCTTCATAGGACATTCCCCTTAGCTCTGGAACTAACCTTGTTGCAAACCTTTGTACTTTCTCTAGTTTTTTGACGTGCTTTATCAAGTGCGGGTTCCAAACAGGTGCTGCATACTCCAGTATGGGCCTGACATACACGGTGTACAGTGTCTTGAATGATTCCTTACTAAGGTGTCGGAATGCTGTTCTCAGGTTTGCCAGGCGCCCATATGCTGCAGCAGTTATCTGATTGATGTGTGCTTCCGGAGACATGCTCGGTGTTATACTCACCCCAAGATCTTTCTCCTTGAGTGAGGTTTGCAGTCTTTGGCCACCTAGCCTATACTCTGTCTGTGGTCTTCTGTGCCCTTCCCCTATCTTCATGATTTTGCATTTGGCAGGATTAAATTCGAGAAGCCATTTGCTGGACCAGGTGTCCAGTCTGTCCAGGTCTCTTTGAAGTCCTGCCTGGTCCTCATCAGATTTAATTCTCCTCATTAACTTCACATCATCTGCAAACAGGGACACTTCTGAGTCTAACCCTTCCGTCATGTCGTTCACATATACCAAAAATAGCACTGGTCCTAGGACCGACCCCTGTGGGACCCCGCTCGTCACAGGTGCCCACTGTGATACATCATTACGTACCATGACTCGTTGTTGCCTCCCTGTCAGGTATTCTCTGATCCATTGCAGTGCCCTTCCTGTTATATGCGCCTGATGCTCTAGCTTCTGCACTAATCTCTTGTGAGGAACTGTGTCAAAGGCCTTCTTGCAGTCCAAGAAGATGCAATCAACCCACCCCTCTCTCTCTTGTCTTACTTCTGTTATTTTATCATAAAACTCCAGAAGGTTTGTGACACAGGATTTGCCTTCCGTGAATCCGTGCTGGTTGGCATTTATACTCCTGTTCCGTTCCAGGTGCTCCACCACTCTCCTCCTGATAATCTTCTCCATAATTTTGCATACTATACACGTCAATGACACAGGTCTATAGTTTAGTGCCTCTTTTCTGTCTCCTTTTTGAAAATGGGAACTACATTTGCCGTCTTCCATACCTCAGGTAGTTGCCCAGTTTCCAGGGATGTGTTGAAGATTGTGGTAAGTGGTACGCACAACATATCTGCTCCCTCTCTAAGGACCCACGGAGAGATGTTGTCCGGTCCCATTGCCTTTGAGGTATCTATGTCCCTTAGCAGTTTCTTCACCTCCTCCTCATCTGTATGTATGTCGTCCAACACTTGTTGGTGTATTCCTTGTTGGTGTCCCCATCTGGTCTGTCCCCCCAGAGTCCTTCCTGTCTCTACTGTAAATACTTCCTTAAATCTCGTGTTGAGCTCCTCACATACCTCTTGATCGTTTCTTGTGAGTTCTCCACCTTCTTTCCTCAGCCTTATCACCTGGTCCTTGACTGTTGTCTTCCTCCTAAAGTGGCTATACAGCAGTTTCGGGTCAGATTTGACTTTCGATGCTATGTCGTTTTCATACTGTCGCTGGGCCTCCCTCCTTATCTGCGCATACTCGTTTCTGGCTCTTCTACTAATCTCCTTGTGTGTGTGTGTGTGTGTGTGTGTACTCACCTAGTTGTACTCGCCTAGTTGACTCAGGTTGCAGGGGTCGAGTCCAAGCTCCTGGCCCCGCCTCTTCACTGGTCGCTACTAGGTCACTCTCCCTGAACCTTGAGATTTATCAGTGTGTACTCACCTAGTTGTACTCGCCTAGTTGAGGTTGCGGGGGTCGAGTCCGAGCTCCTGGCCCCGCCTCTTCACTGATCGCTACTAGGTCACTCTCCCTGAGCCGTGAGCTTTATCATACCTCTGCTTAAAGCTATGTATGGATCCTGCCTCCACTACATCGCTTCCCAAACTATTCCACTTACTGACTACTCTGTGGCTGAAGAAATACTTCCTAACATCCCTGTGATTCATCTGTGTCTTCAGCTTCCAACTGTGTCCCCTTGTTACTGTGTCCAATCTCTGGAACATCCTGTCTTTGTCCACCTTGTCAATTCCTCTCAGTATTTTGTATGTCGTTATCACGTCCCCCCTATCTCTCCTGTCCTCCAGTGTCGTCAGGTTGATTTCCCTTAACCTCTCCTTGTAGGACATACCTCTTAGCTCTGGGACTAGTCTTGTTGCAAACCTTTGCACTTTCTCTAGTTTCTAACCAATCATGAATCAGTATGAATCTTTATATTTAGAATAACCCAATACCTGTAAACATTCCCTTTAATAAAATAAAAAATGCTCCCACATGTTTGTATAAGAAAAATATTTTTGTAAACACCACCTTTTGTAAAAGAACAAATACCATATGGAATTTAGGGAAATCAAAAAAAAAAAAAAGAAGTTTACTGACTTTATAAAAATTCCTGAGCATAAGTGTTGCCTCTTCCCGAGCACCTTCCAGTGATGCTAAATGGTGGTCACGAAGACAACTGGTGTGTTTTCTGCAACTGCTGGACCCTACACCAATTAGCTGCTTCAACACTAAGATGGCCATTTCCAGGGTAGCTACACGCACACGTGAATCTGCAGGTGCCACAAATGCCATTCTCTCTTAAAAAATGCAACCTAATTTGACAATATCCTAAATACCATTTGCCAACTTAAAGAAGGAAAAAATTATCAATTGTAGCATTCAAATATTATACCAAAATAAATTATGTAGAAGCATTTATAATAAACACATACAGTATATACACTTGTTGAAAATTATATCTGAATGTGTATTTAAATGAAAACTTTACAACAATTTACTCTTAAGACATAGACATGCATATACAAAAAGTTAGAAAATAGATTAAAAAAAGTTTCTCCTTCCATGACCTGCTAAATAGTCATAATTCAGAGGTACACACCAATACCAAACATGACAAGTAGAGTATCATGAAAGTAATCACACTGTCAATACTACCATTGAAAATACATCACCTACTTACTATACTGACAACTCAAAGTGATGATTTCAAGCATTTTGTCCACCAAGAGTGTGTTGTAAAGTAATTTAGTGTCTGAAGTATCTCCACTTCCCACCACCAAATCCAAAAGTTCTTGATTGATACCTATAAAAGGAAAGAGAAACCCTTATTTATAGAGATGCTAAATGCAGTTATTTAAACATTATGTAAAGATATTAACACACATCAAAATGAATATAAGAATAAATTAACACTTGAAATTATTCAAACAAGAAAAATGCTGCATTTAGTATTTTTCAAACAAGATATGTTATACTTTTTTGCTCTGTTTATTTCTAACAGGAATATATTCAACAAATGTAAAATCTATTAAAACCAAGACAGCGGAAATAATTTCACCGTTGTTAAAATACATAAAGGATGGAATCAGCTCATGCTTAAACACCAAAGCCAATGCTATAACACAGAGGGATACCTCTTAGCAGCGGAATTAATCACGATTTAATGTTACAAAATGTTAAAAGTATATTTTTAACACTTTAAAAAAAATATAATTATTTTTAGGTGTAAGATATACCACAAATCTCCTAATGATTTCATGCATTTAATAAAAGCAAGTGTGTAAATTAAACTGTGTAAAGACTACTGAGCACTGATCTGTATCACCATTATACTTGCTAGGCAACAATGTACCAAAACTTCTAAACCTTGTACCCAGTGGACTAATCAATACAGTAGTCTTGCACGAGTCAAGTCACAAGATTGGTTCCCAATACATATCCTGTGCTTTACACAGTTTGTTACTTTCATAACACTTATTGCCAAAACGTCTTTTCAAATTTCTGTATAGTACATTATTTTGAGAAAAGTATTTGTGATAGATTAAACTTATTTGCTCCCTGACAACAGCTTTATTAATGACAACTAAACTTTCCTTAATTTTTTTCTTTTTATGTAAATACTGAAACTAAATTTTGTTCTTCTATTAAAAACTGTCTAAAGACGTCACTGACCAATTTTTATTTTTTAAGTTATCTACCAAGTTTACAAACAATTTCATAAATATATCAGTGCAATCCTAGGTAGTAGGTTGGTAAACAGCAACCGCCCAGGGAGGTACTACCGTCCTGCCAAGTGAGTGTACAACAAAAACCTGTAAATGTTTTACATGATGGTAGGATTGCTGGTGTCTTTTGTCTGTCTCATAAACATACAAGATTTCAGGTATGTCTTGTTACTTCTACTTGCACTTAGGTCACACTACACATACATGTACAAGCATATATATACACACCCCTCTAGGTATTCTTCTATTTTCTTTCTAGCTCTTGTTCTTGTTTATTTCCTCTTATCTCCATGGGGAAATGGAACAGAATTCTTCCTCCGTAAGCCATGCGTGTTGTAAGAGGCGACTAAAATGCCGGGAGCAAGGGGCTAGTAACCCCTTCTCCCGTATAAATTACTAAATTTAAGAGAAACTTTCGTTTTTCTTTTTGGGCCACCCCGCCTTGGTGGGATACGGCTGGTGTGTTGAAAGAAAGAAAGAAGATATCAGTGCAATAAAAAACAATTAACAAAATGACTCCCAGAGATAAAAAAAAAATACAAGTGATAATGAAAAGATGATAACATTGTACATGCAAACCTTGGCTGGCTGATAGGCAGAACATAAGGCCATAACTAGAAACCAAAGAAATGCCAAAAGGATACTAGAAAGATTTTATTCATAGAATGGTAAAATAATGGAATGGTTTACTAAAAAATAAAGCAGTAAGTGCTACAACCCCAGGAAACTTACAATAATTACAATTACAATAATTAAATGCTGCTCTGAAGACTGTATACTACTGCTCCTTTAGCTACAAATGAGTAATCAGCAATACATAATGACGACACATACAGCCCAATTTGCAGCACTATGGTGCTATGATACTCACAAATTGGTACTGTATAAGACAAACTAAACAAGCATTATACATTCAATCACTGTAAAGATAGTGATTCCATAAATGATGGTGAACATGCTTTCTTCTTTGGGTCACCCCTGCCTTGGTGGTAGACAGCCATCGAGTTAAAAAACACTAACTATACCATTACAACAACCAATCACTGAAGCACGGAAAATAAAAAGACGAGGCTTATGAGCCTATTTCAACTTTTGACTGGATTGTGAGTCACTCCAGGAATCTTGGGAGCTATCCTTGAAGGGTTAATAAAAGTAACTGCTAACCAATAAATCAGTAGAACATCCAGTATCTATAGCATTATCTGAAGTTCTGAGGTGGTATGTGCATACATGATGAGATTGTACTATAAGAAAACACTTTGCAATGTATACAAGATGTAACTATACAGAATGGGATCTGATAAAATAACAGCTATGACCTTCGTAATACTTTTTCTGCACTACTAACCACTCAGGCAGCACAAATTAGAACAAATTGCTATACTAAATATTAATAATGAAAAAGATTAAAAGTATAAAAATACAGTAAAACCTCCCATTAACTGACCTGCATTTAACAAATTTCAGCAATTTCAGAAAAAAATGGCCAGACAAATGTTGAACGCATCAGTCATCAGTCAGTCACTAATTATGGATTCTGTCCATTAAAGTAGTGTCCGGTTGTCTTCTTAAGCATTGGACCAAGTCCAGTGACTCTGACATTTGTCCAGTATGGGCCATAACGAGCTATAGGCAACCTGCTTCGGTTTCTTGTTCGTATTTACTCATGTTTACACTCGTCAACCAGTCTCCAATCTTTCTTGGATTTACAGCGTTTTCTGTGACTTTTTTAACATATTAAAGAAAGTGCAATCAACAATGGCTTCTAAAGCAAGTGGTGGTGGTGCAAGACGAAATCCGTCATTCTCAGTGTTATGCAGAAACTTGAACTAAGAAGAGTGAGTCTGGTGTGTCTCAGTGACATCTCAGCCATCTGAGTTTTTTTCATGAAAAATTATTTTCATAATTTGGAAGTGTCAGACAACTGGCAATTTCTTACATCTCCTTCCCCCTGTTAGTCCATTAATTAGAGGATTCACTCTACCATTAATGTAAATGACAACTGAAACAAATGTGATATTATTTCAGTAAACACTCACTCTCTCTCACACTCTCGACTCCTGCAACTACAATTAAGTGAGCACGCGCACACACGCGCACACATGCACACGCACGCACACACGCACGCACACGCGCACACACACACACGTTCCAGAGAGGGGACACAGAAACAAGGGGTCACAATTGGAAGCTGAAGACTCAGACGAGTCATAGGGATGTTAGGAAGTATTTCTTCAGTCATAGAGTCATCAGGAAGTGAAATAATATAACAAGTGGTGTAGTAGAGGCAGGAACCATACATAGCTTTAAGACAAGGTATGACAAAGCTCTGGAAGCAAAGAGAGAGAGGACCTAGTAGCGATCAGTGAAGAGGCGGGGCCAGGAGCTGTGTCTCGACCCCTGCAACCACAATCTCTCTCTCTCTCACCTCTTCACTCTCTCGCACCTCTTCACACTCTCGCACCTCTTCACACTCTCGCACCTCTTCACACTCTCGCACCTCTTCACACTCTCGCACCTCTTCACACTCTCGCACCTCTTCACACTCTCGCACCTCTTCACACTCTCGCACCTCTTCACACTCTCGCACCTCTTCACACTCTCGCACCTCTTCACACTCTCGCACCTCTTCACACTCTCGCACCTCTTCACACTCTCGCACCTCTTCACACTCTCGCACCTCTTCACACTCTCGCACCTCTTCACACTCTCGCACACACTCACCTAGTTGCAACCGCAACTAGGCAAGTACATTCCCTCTCTCACTTTCACTCTCTTACATTCATTCATAATTCTTCTATTTAGAATTCTCTCAAATTCAGGAAATAAAATTTTGAATTTGAATTGACCTCATGTATGATACAATCTATTTTTTTTTTTAACAAACCAGCCGTATCCCACTGAGGCAGGGTAACCTAAAAAGATAAACGAAAGTATCTTTTTTTAAAACTTAGTAATTTATACAGGAGGAGGAGTTACTACAATCTAAATTATAAATGAGAAATTCTCTAATTTCTGAAAATATTATCTTGTCTTTCCAAGATATTTTCAGTAATTTTGACTTAAGCATAATCTCCAAAATTCAGAGCTTTCCAAATATTGGTAAAAAATTTCAAATGTCAATTCAGAAGTTCTCTCCAATTCAGATATTTTCTTTGAATTAATGCAAATAAAGAGCAACATAATATTTTGTGATAGGATTCAGGGAGACCAGTTAGCCAGACTTGAGTCCTGTAGGTGGGAAGTAAAGTGCCTGCAATCTGAACAAGAGGTGGGAATTTATGCTGTTTGGAGGGACATCTGAACTGTTGTATCTGCATGCCTCTGGCAAGACTGTGATAGTGTGAATGATGATGAAAGTTTCTTTTTTGGGTCACCCTACCTCATTGGGAGATGACCAGTGTATTAAATATAACTTTGTTTTACAAAGAAACATGAAACTGGCAAGTGTGTAAATAACTGGACATCCAGAAAGCAATTAACTGAGACATGACTATTACTGAGCATGCAACACAAATGCATTTCCTACCATCTTGGAAGATCACATGGTAAGGCAGTAGCAAAGAAAGACACCAGAGTTAGTTGCAATCTGGGATTATTAAGATGAGCACAAGAAAATCACACTGTATCTAAAGAAACATTTTCCACCTGTAAATGGACACTGATACTGCGAGGTTAATACAAGATCTGGAACATCCAAAATATTAGCAAGAACTCAGAGAAGACAAAATAGAAGCCAAGACAAGCACCATATATTCTGGCTTCACACTCAGGTCCTTTTCAGAATCTCAAGCAGCACTGCTGAAAAACCATAGTGCCAGGCTTAAATATATAGTACTGTTCTCATCTTCTGTTTTGTAGCCTTCCTATGAGTTAGTTTGTACCTCTGGCCAGGATTTTATTACATTTGTGTTCAGGTTCAAAAAATGCCTCAGGTATGTAATTCATTGTCAACCCATAATTTAATTATTCAGTATAATGAATTTTGAATGCATGGATGAGTCGAGTCCTGTATTTATGCATTAATCATAAAAAGTCCCAGTAATTTGTAAATTATCTATTTGAGTTTGCAGGGGAGGAGAAGCAGTCTCCAACTCAACCACTGTCTTCCTACTAAACTCTACACCCATTTTTTCCTGCCAAATTCTTCCCCATTCCATTCCCCTTACCAAGTTCTTTCACCTACCCTCCATTACCAAGGTGTTGCCCCTCTCTTCTTTTTACTAAATTCTTCTCCCTTACCCCTTCTAAATTCTTTATGCTCCCCTTCCCCCCTCCCCACTAAACTATTTGTTCCTCTTTCACCAACTAAACTTTTCCCTAAAACTTTTACTGTATTCCGTTACCTTCCATGGAACCATTTCTCTTCCTATTCTTATTCCCATCCCCCCACCACCATGCTCTCCCCCACCAAACTTATTCCCTCCTTCCTCTAAATTCTTACCCCCTCCCCTCACCAAACTGTTATAACCTCCTACTACTCCTCCTCCTATTCCTCTTTTTCTTTCTCTTCCAATGCTAAGCTGACTTCTGATGATGATTCAGTATTAATATACAATTCTCCACCATTAAACTAAACACATTAGGATCGGGACCTTTTCAGAATTTATAAATGTGTGGCAAGTATTGAATCATAAAAGTTTATATTTGTAGCAAAAAACAATAATCCACTGCAAGTCTAGCTAATCTTAGAACTTCCTTTGCAAACCTCAACATAAATCCTTTTGAATATTGTACATGAAATATGCCAGGTCTGCTTTGTAATATTCAGCACCAGTATTGAGCCCACACCTGAGAAAGCACATTCTGAAGTTTGAAAATGTTCAGAAGTATACAACTAAGCTGGTTCCAGAAATGAAGCACTTAAACCTAACATAACTGGATGAGAGAGAAAAAGAAAGATATGAGACAAGATACTAAAGAGGATTGTTCAGAGCAGAAAAGAAAAACCAGTTCCAAATGAGAAGCAAAAGGGTGAGAAGACATCAGTGGAAGATAAAAGTCCAAACAAATCATAACACTAGGAAGTACTTCCTCAGTTTAACCACCAAGTCACAATACCCTGGCTGCTATAATTCACAACTAATATAGTCATAATACCCTGGCTGCAACAATTCACAACTAACAAAGTCACAATATCCTGGCTCCTACAATTCAAGGATGATAAGCAGGCAGAAAGAGCCAAGAGAGAAAGGAGAGGCAGCAAACCTCCATACACAGTTTCCAGAGTAGATATGAGAGGGTCCAGGAGGCCACAAACCAGTAATGCAGAGCCAAGAAGCGAGTCACAACCCCAATAAACACAATGAATACTCTGGAGTACTGTATAGCACTTTAATCCAGTATTTAGTTTATTTTTTCCAACAAATGCCTATGGAATATATCACTCAGCTTCTCTCCCT
Source organism: Cherax quadricarinatus (assembly GCF_038502225.1). Classification (NCBI taxonomy): domain Eukaryota; kingdom Metazoa; phylum Arthropoda; class Malacostraca; order Decapoda; family Parastacidae; genus Cherax; species Cherax quadricarinatus. Next base: position 2,557,251 of record NC_091355.1, read on the forward strand.
CCTTATCTTGTGCCTTGTCAGTTTACCAGCATACAGATTAAGTGTAGCATAACTATCTCCAGTAGATATTTTGCCATTTTAAGTTGTAATTTCATGTAAATGATGGAAAGAAATAATATAATGTCTAGTTCCAAATTATAAATAATTTTGAATATAACCTTTTATTTCCCGTTTAAAAAATCCAAATTAAAAAAAATCCAAATTGAAAATGAAGAATTTTTGCACTTATTCATGAATTTTTTTATAATTCTTACAAACATACAGTTTCATATATTAAAAATTTTATATTCCAAATCCAAGAGAATTCTTTTCGAGAGAAATTACCATACTATTATATACTGTACTGTATACACTATGCAGCATAGATTTTCCATGTATGCAACATACAGTATTTGTTATACCTACTGAAAGATATGATGGATACACCTAAAATATGGGGATGCAAGGGATTTGCATATTTATATACAGGGGGTCCCCAACTAACAAGCGAGTTTCATTCCTGACATTAAACCTAACAAGTTTCACTCCTGGTGCTACAACTAACAAATGAGTTTCATTCCTGGTGTTTCAACTAACAAATTAGTTTCATTCCTGGTGCCCCAACCAACAAATGAGCTTCACTCCTAGTGTTCCAACTTACAAATGAGTTGTTTTGCAACTTGCAATCTATTTTCCTACAGAAAATAGCACAATGTATGTTTGTGTTTCACACACATTTGTAATTATGTACTGGTCTTCATAAATCAAATACTTTTTAAATTACAGTATTTCTCATGAACCTCACTCGTAGATGTGGAAGTTCATAACTCGTGTATTGGTATGTTGGGATTCCCCTGCACTGTATAACTAGCAAGCCACCTCTCACTGCCCAGCAGGTTGTTGGTTCATGCAAAAGAAATTATTTTCTGTGCAGAACTGGATACTCTAGGTGAAAACAATCACACTATCTTATTTCTTGCCTTGCAACTATCCCATAATCAAACTAGAAATAAAGAGGACTGTCACCTGGCTTCTTTATCAGAAAATCATTTTCTTCAAATGAGAGAACTGTTAAGCTATTTAGATTCCATTTATCTTTAGTCATATGAAACTGTATTGCATTAAAAATGTATTACAGAAAATAAAGCAAATAAAATGCAGTATCCACACATTCCATTAAATTCTTTTCATAAAAGAGTAAGATATGAAAATACATTTTTTTTTTTTTTTTTGCAAATGACGGCTGAACTAAAATAAGTATTTTTATACAGGTTCATGGTTGTCTAATCTGTGCAGCCTCAACATGTGCACCTCTAGTGCCCCTAACACACAAAACCGATACTCCAAGTCATTACACATTAATAGGCCAACATATCCTACAAGACTTTTCCAATGTCATCATTTATTCTAACAGAGTGGTTCAATGTCAACAACAAATATTTGAAAAGCATAACTTTTCACAAAACTCCACAAGAAGTTTAAAGGAGTGATATCAGGTGGACATGTGGAGCCATTTGATAGGGTCATCATGCCCAATTCATTTGCCAGGGAACATCATGATACAATAACTATGCTATCATATGCACAGAACTGTATTTACATATTTTTTTAACCATTTCTGAAACAGGAAAGGGTTTTGTGAACAGCCTATAAAATACAGTGGACCCCCGCTTTACAATCAGCTCCCAATGTGACCAATTATGTAAGTGTATTATGTAAGTGCGTTTGTACGTGTATGTTTGGGGGTCTGACATGGACTAATCTAATTCACAATATTCCTTATGGGAACAAATTCGTTCAGTAATGGCACCTGAACATACTTCTGGAATGAAATAATATCGTAAGCCGGGGGTCCACTGTATATTATTAACAGCTCTCTTAACCTGAAACTGAAACTTTTTTTTTTTTTTTAACTTTTTTTGGTTCACATGTAAAGACAGTTATGTTAATAGACTACTATGACTTACTAATTCCCGTGAATCTATACATATAAATAGTTCCTTTACCTTGATTATGACCAAGTGCATACAGGAGGCACAATGCAAACAGAGACGCATAGTCATTTTCCGAGCAGTCCAAAGATGCAATAGTTGATTGAAGAAATGGCCGGGAAGCGAGTGAGCGTTCTGTTATCCCAACATCAACCATATTTCCTCTGTCAAAGGGAAATATATACTGTATATTTATAGCACAAACTCACACAGAAAATAATACAGAAAGTAAAAGTACTATATATTTTGGACATCCCAATAAAAATTAGTCATACTGCATACTTTCTGGGTTATCTTGGGTTTTAACACACACATTACCCATTCTAGGGAAAATAATTCAAATAGTTTTCTTCTATCCTTTCTCCCACATCTCTCTTCCAATATTCCAGATAATAACTTACTTGCAAATTGAAACAAAGGAATCCAACTTGTGCACAAGTTGGAGACCCCTGGCACATATATATTTTATTATCTTTGAAAATATGCATATTACTTGAAAAAAAAATCATTTAATTCACAGCCATGTCTCTGTTGTAGATTTTGAGCCATAATTAAATGCATTCCACTGTTTTACATTCCAGCCATTTCCTACCAAGGTAGGGTGATAAAGGAAAAAAACTTTCATTACCACTCGTTCAATCACTGTCTTGCCAGAAGGGCCCCAACATCACAGTTCAGAGGGCTTAGACATCTAACAGCTTTGTTGGATTTCATTAGTGTAAAATTTACTTTGTTTATCTTATATTAATAACTGTTTACCATCCCACACATCATAAGCCTTCCTTTTGTTGTTATTATTCAATCTTCTGGATATTTCAGTCCTTGCATTTCTTCCTAGTGTATTCTCAGTCCTTGCATTTCTTCTTATTGTATCCTTTCATCCTAGACAAATATTTACATAATGAACAGTCTCTGATTTCCTAATTGATTAATTCTTCTCTTTTTTTTTTTGACTTAAAATTCGCATACAGTACTGTGGCTTCATTTTTCGCTTGCTACAGTCACTGAAGGATAGGAATGATACTACATATCAGAGGGTCGTTTGAACTAAGATGTTCATGCACTTTTGGAAAGTCAGCTTGAGAATGAGTGATGGTGAATGTTATCCTTCTTTAAGTCACACTTACTATCATTCATTTAATCACTGTCTTACCACAAGAACTCTAGCATCATATAACATATTACAATAATAAATTAATCAGGAATGTGATTTGTACCCTAAGTGATCTGAAGCTCTGAGCTGCTCCTTCTCTTCATCAGTGATGTTAACATGGGTGGCTTCCAAGTCAGAAATGCCAATGCTTGCCATTATATCTGCAGCAGGAGTTGATACCCGCAACTCTGAAACATAATAAGAGAACATTTCATAGTGTCAAGTAAGAAAACTAACACTGTATGTGACAAACAGTAATGTGAAGATAGAAAATGATTAATGCAAAATGCCCTAAAAGTCATTGCTAGTCTTACAGGATATTATAGAATATGTTATTTGCTAATTTATCCTTTTGTTATTTCATGTTATACATTATCAAAATTATACCACTTTTGGAAACTATATCCAACATAATTTGGGCAGTACAATTTACCTTGACAGAGCACAGCCTCCTCAGCCTCCTGGTCCAAGGATGACCTACCACTACTAATGCCACCCTTGCTACTACTGGCATCCCCTCTTGATAAGCTGTTACTCGGACTGTGTGAAGAACTACTCCCTGAACCACTTGATGTTTTTGCTTGCAAGGACTTCTCAAGGGGCTCCTCAGGCGCAACAAAGCCTCTACGCACCAGGCGCTGCCCCTGAAATACCTCAAAAAACTAATTTATATCCTAATAAGATAACTTGGAGGGTGTATAAATCTGTAGTGGAGGGAAGGCAAGGTAGAGGTCGTCCTAGGAAAGGTTGGAGATGGGGGTAAAGGAAGTTTTGCGTGCAAGGGGGTTTGGACATACAGCAGGTATATGTGTAAGTTTATTCAGGTACAGTATAGATAAATATAGTTACAATGTATATAAATTTTAATATATAGTATCATAAGTGTAGATTACCTAGGATAACCCAAGAAAGTCACACAAAGTGACTTATTTCCATTGGGGTCCTTACTTATTCCACTGTGAGCATGTTAGATAGGAGTGAGTGGAGAAGTGATTTTTGGGACTTGATGAGCAGTTGGAGTGTGAGAAAGGTAATATTTTGTAAAGGGATTCAAGAAAACCAGTTAGCCAGACATGAGTCCGGAAGATGGGAAGTACAGTGCCTGCAATCTAAACGAAGGGTTTGGGATATATGCTGTTTAGAAGGGCATCTAAACTGTCATATCTGCATGCCTCTGGCAAGACAGTGATAGTGTAAATGATGATGAAAGTGTTTCTTTTTCAGGTCAAAAAAACTAAACCCATATAGATTACTTAGTGCGTATTACATCTTGAAATATTAGTTTTAATTTGTTATTTCATATACTATAAACAACCACAAGAGAACAAAAGGAAATATTTAAATTGTCTAAAGAAGTATAATAACAGGAAGTTCTTGCTTGTAAGTTCAGTTGAATTTAGACATGAATTAAAAGCATTACACTGAATGTTACACAATTTACCTTGGGCTTTTAACCCATGAGAAAATGTAAAATTTCAAATTATAGTGTACAAAAACTGAACCTCTATGTTTTGAAATTGTGTACAAGAAAGTCATTCACTTGGGTACACAAATGATCAAGTATTGGCATAATATTCGTCATTCTTGTTAATTTTAAAAACTTAAAATATGATAATTATTTGGGTATAATATAACTAAGCCTTTAGTGCAATTCTGTTTTTTTTTTTTTAAACACGCTGGCCATCTTCTACCTAATGCAAAATCCTAATTTTTTTTTAACATGTTGGCCAACCTCTCACCAAGGCAGATGATCCAAAAAAGAAACACTTTCACCATCATTCAACACTTTTGCCATCATTCACACAATATCATTGTCTTTGCAGAGGTACCCAGATATGACAGCATAGATATTACTCCAAACAGCCAATATCCCAAACCACTCCTTTAAAGTGCAGGCACTGTACTTCCTGCCTCCAAAACTCAAGTCCAGCTAACTGGTTTCCCTGAATCCCTTCACAAAATATTACCCTACTTACACTCCAACAGCTCATCAGGTCCCAAAAACCATTTGTCTCCATTCACTCCTATCTAACAGGCTCACACATGCCTGCCGCACATCTCTACACAAATTCAAGGAGTTAAAATTGGAGAACAGTTTTTGGGTACAGACAGTTAGGCCTATATCCAGCAATATATAGAAAATGGCATATATGCAGACAATTTTTTAAAGCATGGCCACAGGAAAGATTTATATCAAATATCTGTTTGGAGTGACATCTAAACTGTCATATCTGGGTGCCTCTGGATGAAAGTGTTGAATGATGGTGAAAGTATTTCATTTCTTTTTTGGGTAACCCTGCCTTGGTGGGAGATGGCCGTCATGTTGAAAAAAAAAATCTGTAGTATTGATTTAAGGATCTTTAAAATTCTTATGCCCATTCCTCATCTTAATGAAGAGAAAGATATTGCTAAAGTCAAATTATGGTTACTTTCATAGAGAAATACACACACTGGTATGCTACAATGCCATAAGTTTAACCCTTTCAGGGTCCAAGGCCCAAATCTGGAGTCACGCACCAGTGTCCAAGAATTTTCATAAAAAATTTTTTTTATTTTTTCTTATGAAATCGTAGAGAATCTTTTTGTGAAGGTAATAAAACAAAAAGTATGAAATTTGGTGGAAAATTGACAAAATTATGCTCTCGCGAATTTTGATGTGTCAGCGATATTTACGAATCGGTGATTTTGCCAACTTTGACTCCCATTTTAGGCCAATTACATTATTCCAATCAACCAAATTCTTAGCTATTTCACTAGTATTACTTCTATTCTATCGATTGAGCACAAGAAATCGCCAAGTCAACTGTTTCAACTACAAAATAAAGTGATCGGAAATTGTTAATTTGGCCAATTTAACACAAAGTTCAAAATATTCCAATTTCAAAATAGGGTCCAGAATGAACAATGTAGGCATTCCTGGCACTAAACTAACATTTCCTCAGTTCATTAGTTATGTTTTGAGGCTTTACAAATAAATTCCATTTTGATTTTTTATTCACATAATGAATTTTTATTCACACCAAAAAATAGAAGATTTACTGTTATGCAATACTGTAATAATTGTATAAATATCATCACCATATTTGTGAATGTATATTAGACCCACCAGCTGGTGTGTATTAGACATGTGAGGTCGTTTGTTTACTCTTGAATATCGGCAAAAATTTAACATTTCTGCTACTTTGAGCTCAGTTTCAAGCCATTTCCAGTGCTAAAACAAATCAAAATCATCTCTATTTCTGTAATATGTCTTCCATTCTATCAAATGAGACCAAGAAATCGCAAATACACCTATAAAAAACATACGAAAAAACACTGCAAAGTTGCTGTTTTAATCGAAAAATCATGATTTCATTTTTTTTCTCTCATTATACACAGTGTGCTACAGGATCTATTTTATGTGGTGCACACATACCACATAGATGTATTCTCTCATATCTAGGCCCAAATGTGCCACTCACAGTTTAACAGAGTGAGCTGAGCTCATGGCGTAGATCTACGGTTTGGACCCTGAACGTAAAGCCGTAGATCTACGGGACGGACCCTGAAAGGGTTAAAAGCACTTGAACATACTGCCTATTTCAAATTTTTATTTATCTACCAGCCTTACTTAATCAATTTTGAAACAGGAGTGATAATGGGTCAGTAACTCTCAAAATTAAGCTACCATTTCCAGTTCACTTAACACTATAACCTAACTCTCAACCTCATGTTTCATGTTACCTGTACCACATTTGCATATTTTTTTCCAGGATTTTGACTATCTCAGTACCCCTTTAAATAGTTAGTGTCTAAATCTAGGAAATGGAGAAGGAAGTTACCTGTAAAATAATTGTGTCTTCAGAAAATATAGAGTTGTCTGCATGGAAAATTATTTTTGCAAGTGCTCTGACTAGCGGGGCATGAGACACAATAAGAAACACTTGAGCCAGCAAGAACAGCGAGACAACACTGCTTACTCTCGGTCGATCATCCTGAAAAACATTCAACTTGGAATACTATGCTCTGAAACATGAAATATAGTTTTTTCGACTTGGTTAGATTACCCAAATTCATAAACATGCAAGCATTAATTCACATATTATTATTACAATCAAAACTAAGCACCAAATTTAATTCACATAGCTTGTCTGTAAAAACAGGAGATACTAATCCAATATCAAAACAAACTATACGAGTGCTGAGGGCAATTAAAAAACAATGACACAGTAAATTATTATTATGTATATTCAAGGGGACACACTCAACCTGTGGGGGTAATACAGTGCATAAAGAACGGGAGGTACTGGTAATTAAGTTTGATCCAAGGAAGAGGAAGATCATTAGTCCTTCAGTAGCATCAACACACTCTGTTGGAAGGAGATATAGTGAAAGTGGACTCCATACAAGGGTTCAAAGATAGATATGACACATGACACTTCAGACAGTCAAAAGGGTAACAGTGGGATCAAGAATTACAAGTTGTCTTCCTCCCCCTGTACTCAGATACATACAAATACAAAACAAATATAAATTTTATTTCTAAAAACACAAGGTGTTCATAGAGTTTTGGGATTATATTTTACATAGTGCAATGTCTTCGAAAAGCTCTGCTATGCAAAGCATTTGGGGAAGACTAATACCAGTACTTACAACTACTTAATATTAACTAGTACAGGTTTGGAGATCATTATTAAATGGAATAGTAATTTTAGGTGACAAGTTGGCATATGCAATTTCTGCATTTAGGCCCAGTAGTTATGATTAAAGCAATGAGGTAAAAATTTACTAAGCTAGTGTTAAAAATATATTAGACAAAAACCATTTATGATCATTACATACAGTATAAAATATTATATCCAATCAAACCAAATTTTTATTTCCAAGAATTACAGGGTGTTGATTCAGTTCCAAGATTATGAAGTATAGTGCAGTAAGCCCATGATTTAATGGACTTCATATACAGAACAAAATTTACTGGGAACAGGACAAAATCCACTGGTTACAAAATTGGCCATTACTGTTACAATCACAGGATTATAACATATAATTCCAGCTTTGTTTGATATTTCAACATGGTTAATTTCTTCACATAGCAAAGTGGTTGAGAACACAATGGGGAAATAGCAATCAAGTTAGTGGTATCAGATACAACTGACACAGATAAAAATGACAGAGGTATGTAAACATTGTCTAGTTATCTGTCCTGAGGCAACTAGTTGTATGAAATATGTTTACATACAGCATAAAACAAAAATGACAATTGTGGAATCAACTCACCTTGTCCTGAGAAGGATTGAGAGAGTACACCAGTAGTGGAACAAGCAACCTGTTCAGCAGGTGATCAGCTAGTACAGCATTAAGAGTCTTTATGTCCAACTTAAGTATGTCATTCAGATAGTGGAGATGGTCTAGGTGCTCTGCAACTAAGTCTGCAAGACGGCTTCGACTGTTGTGACTGCAATGATCAAAGTATTCCACATGTGAACTTGGTCATACATGTTCAGTATCATTATAATTACTATGCATTAGAACTAAATTAATATCTAACCTCAGTCTCACTACCGTGGGACGCCTTTATGTAAAAAGATCGTGCTGACGAGGTTAAGCACTGATGGAGACATATTGGTGTCTGATGTTAGGGTACAATTTAAGATATGCAAATTGACACCATAATGTTCAAGTTTAAGGTGCAGGATGTTGTGGTCCATGTTATTAAAAGCTTTCCTAAAGTTTATAAAGAAGCCTAGTGGATATTCATTATTCTCAAGAGCTTCACAAAAGTCAAGCATTTTTAGAATTGCATCATTTGTGCTTTATCTGGCCTGAGACCAAACTGGCAAAGGTTGAGTATACTGACTGATGCTAGAAATGAGTATAATCTCTTGTGAAGGTGGTTGTTTCCTCTTGAAAACCTCACAATAATAGTAACGAACATGATAACAACATCGAAGCATCTTCTCCAAAGTGTGCATTATTTGTAAATTGTTCCAACCATGATGCTGTGACTTTTTGTCCTTCTTTGAAAGCTTCTTTTGATTAGTAATGAGTTGCCTACATGCTAGGCAAACAATGTTAAGAGCTAGGCAACCAGTTTTACTTAGATTTCAGAAACAGGCAACAGACTCAGATCTCATTAGGCAGCTATATTAATTGAAATTAACCTTTATGTACACAAATATGCTCTGAATGACCCATACAGGTTTTGCACCTGCTTTTAATATAATATAAAGCTCACCTTCTGTTTGACATGTACCATAAACTTTACATCGCACATGTTTAGGCTGGATGGTGGTGGTAAGGAAAAACTGCCACACCTCTCAAAGCAAGTAATTATACTTTAATTTCTAATTTCATATTTTCTGCTCAGGGTTTTCAGAGAAATCTAGACAACCACCTCCTGCAAATACATGATCAGCTGGGTTGTGATGGGTATGTGGGGCAGATGGCAGCTAGCATAAAAAATCTGACTGAAAGACTGCTTTCAGAAAGGGTTATATCACAAAATTGGCACCGGTGTCATTACATTTTTATAATACAAATCCCCTTTACAACAATCTTGTAAGATAAACCTTTAACTGCCATCCCTTTTTTGTTTTAACTGTCTTTTCATTGCAATAAATCCATTAATATCAACGTAACTTTTTCTGTCATTAAAATATTCTAAAGTAATTTTGAATCTTTTAACTCATAATTACTTATATCTAGAGAAAAAACAAACAAAATACTATTAATAAACATTCAATTTACACCTAATTATCTATATTTAATATTTTACCCTCCTCACTTGCCACACTTTACCCTAAATTAAATATACAAATTCAATGCATTTGTACCTTTCATTTTACTTAATAGGGCATCAAATTGTAGTGTACTTTATGATCTTTTTTTTTTATCTTTACAAAGGTTCAAATATTGACACAGCAACTCATGGTATCTCATATACAGCATGAAGAACAAAGTTTTCATGCTTCATACATGAATGCACATGCCATAATGAGTGCAGTATTTTGAAGGACACTGTTAAGCAACTAACACTAGTAAGAAAACTTTCTACCATCAATAACAAGACAATTCTACTTACTCAACATCACTTCGTACACAATTTTCTAGTTCTAGTATGTGGTTGCCTATAAACCAAACGAGGTTAGAGAAATAAGGAGCTGCAGTTCGATCACGGATAAACTGGAGCATGGATTGATCATTGACCCGGTATACATTAAGAGTTAGCGTTCGAACAGCTATCCGCACCATACTTTCTGGATGATTAAAAAACTTGATTGCTTCTGTATAGAGTGGGAAGTCATTTGTGTGCTGCAAAGATTAAGAACAATTATATATGTATATACCAAATACAGAACTTGCTAAAATGCTGTATGCTTTACATTCATTACAAAATGCTTAGAAATGCCATTCATCATTTTATAAAGGAACAAAGATATGACCACAACTCAAGACTGCATTAGAAAAACTATGTGAATTATGCACTGTAAAGTACATGATGAGAAAGAATATCTCAAACAAGCCCACAAGTATCAAATAAATAGAATACTGCAGAGTATGATCTAATGAGAGGTCCTTTTCAGCATCTGTGGTAGACCAGAATAGACATAAATCTTATCTTTCCTCTCTGTGGGTTTGTTTGAGCTATTACACTAACTTTATGGTATGCTTCAGTATACAATACTAAATAATTACTATAAAATTAATAACAGTACCTCATTATAGAAAAAGTGAATTGTATGGACATTGAGCTTTAGTGATAAGGTCTTGAGGAAGGATATGTAGTAGGCCATGACCTCTTCATCACTGAAGTCAAACTTGTGGACGATAATAGAGTTTACGTGGTTATTGGACAGCAGGTAATCTGTTGAATGAATATACAGTAATGTATACCTACAGTGTGTAAGAATGCATAGAGCACAGTATTACTTCTTTAAAACTGAAAAATGTTTTCAACAAATTTAATTATTTATATTTATATGAAATTTATCAGTTGTCAAATCCATGGAAATTTCGTCAGCTGTACTATATAGATAATGTACGTCAGTCAACTATGGTTGTAACAAATCCCAGCTAACTCACAAACTGAAGATGCAACCAACCATATACAGTGGATTAATTGTGAATGAGTAGAATTAAGTAAATTATAATGAATATAAAAAATTACATTATCGATCATGAATGAAAAATAAATAGCACAAAAAATACATTATCGATCATGAATGAAAAATAATAAATAACACAAAAATTATAATTTATGCATTCATAATTTGTGAATTAACTTTCTCTCATAAAATGTTACTTACATAGTGAAGTTTCATTGCGTATGTTTTCAAAGAGGATATTGAGTGTCTGAAGCAGCTGAACACATACATAGCTTCCACATTTCTGCTTCATGATGCGAAGAAAGAAAGATAACATATTCTTCTCCAAGAAGAAACTGTTGGGAAAAATATTTCAAAGAAGGTTTCATTATGTCATTGTGTTCATCACATCTTTTTTTTATAATAAAATAATTTTCCCTGGAAGAACCTACAGTATATAGGGCAGCAGTGTAGGTGAACAGAGCAGGTAAGAGTGAGGTGACCCTTTGACTCAGGTCATACAGTCAGATGATAAGGCGGACCAGAGGTTTGGATGAGTCAAAAGCTACCCATACTGTGCAACTGTATTAATTAGGGCTTATTCTAAGCACTGCTATTTCTAGTTATCTTACTGCTAATGAGTCTCTTACTTTAACATTCTTTAAAATTTAAGGTACTGATTAACCAAACACTGTAGCTCTAGTAAACTCAACTATCACGTTATATGAGAGTTTACTATATTTAGATGAGAACTGCACTAAGAGAAAGACATTAGTGCGACTTACTCAAATACTGATGAATCATTCTGGTCACCCCAGATGAGTATTTCAGCAATGGCACGGAGGTTCTCCACCAGAAGGCCGCGGTTACTTTCCTGCACAACCTGGTTCTTACTGAGCACATTGTACAGGTACCTGAAAAAATTTCAATTTCATTTTTTATCTTTAATTATAAACATCTGCCTCTGAACAGAAGACTTAAAAAACATTACATTTGGATAATTCACTTTCATTCATAGTACTGTATTTTGTATGAGAAAATGAAAAAACAAGAGAAAGACCCCCATAAAAGTTCTGAGATCCCTACAAGAACCCTGGTAATTATAAAAAAACTGACAAAAGTGGAAAGCTCCAAGCCATGGACACACTGTTAAAATATATCCCACAGTCAGTCAGCTGCACACCACAAAAATAATAAATGTAGCTTAGGTCCAAAGGGTCTTATGGTCATTTTTTCCAGGATGCCACCCACAAGAGTGGGCTAACACCCAGGTACCTAATTACTGCTAGGGAAATGGAAGCAACAAGTGCAAGGAACCATGCCTAATGTTTCCCCACCCCAGGATCAAACTCAGATCCTTCAGTTGTGAACATTTACAATTAAACTTTTACCACATTAAAATTCAAAATTAACTACAAAATGGTTGGTTGCTTGTAATTACATAATTTCAACAATTTTAGGCATCATTAGGTGAATAATTTGATAAATTAATGAAATTCCTTGAAAATTATTATTTCATGGGGAATACTAAACACATAGGGGGTAACACTATTTTTTTTTTAATTGGGGGGAAGCATTAAACCCACAGGAATCACATAGCACCTCAGGAATGGGAGGTATTTAGGTTCAATCCAAGGAAGGGGATGATAACATAAGAATGAAGGAATATTGTAGTAGGCCTGCTGGCCCATATTAGAAAGGTCCAATTTACATCCACCCACACTCACTCGTGTACCCATCCAACCTATATTAAAGATACCAATAGCTTTGCTTCAATAACACTACCTGGGAGTTTGCTTCATTCATCTACAACTCTATGGCCAAATCAGTACCTCGCAATATCCATTCTAAATCTAAATTTCTCCAACTTAAATTCAATGCTGTAAGTTTTGTCTTGGTTAAATATTTTCTTACTTCAGTTTTCCATTTGTACAATTTAATCATATCTCCCCTAATTCTACATCTTTCCAAAGAGTGCAAGTTCAATGCCTTCTGCCTATTTTGGCAGGAAAAGTTCCTAACACATGGAAACAAGGTATAAAGACACCTCCCTTGAGCAATAGGCAGTCAGACAGCACTTGAGGAATGTGAAACAATCTGGTTTGATGCAGGGAAGAGAAGAACAGAGCCAATTCCTTGGATTAAAGGCATCTCAGCAGCATCAAGGAACTTTAATACTAACACATCAGTTACACAATGCAAAACAGCTTCAAACACCTTTATATATCCACATCATTAAACTAATTTATAAGATATTCTATTATACTGACTCAGATGGGTATTATATATATATATATATATATATATATATATATATATATATATATATATATATATATATATATATATATATTATATATATATATATATATAATATATATATTTCTCTATCTCTTTATCTATTTTTCTATCCTTCTCTATGTATTTCTTTATCTATTTCTCTACCTCTAACTACTCTATCTCTATCAATCTATCTACTTATTTATTTATATCTATCTATATATCAATATGTATGTATATATACATATTTATTGGTAGAGTGAAAAATGGCCTGAGAGATATGAATGAAAGGAGCGCATCAATAATGAAGTCTGACCTGAGATGTTCCAGCGAGTGAGGGTTCTTGGTCTTCCATAAACCTCCTCCAAACCACCCCCGGCCCTTCAGCATGATTTAACCTTCAGAGGGAGCCCATAGTGTCAGTAAGAGCAGCGAGGAGTGTGTGTGTGTGTGGCAGGAGGGCCAGCACAGCTGACAGATTATTGTCAACAAACAATACCTTCCCCCCACAACATCATATTCGCCTCTTGATTGGTCACTGGGAAAGCTGGCTCTTTATTGGCTAACTCCCTGGAAAATCCTCTCGACTGGTTGGCTGCCCTGTAAGCTCGTCGCTGATTTGCCGGTTTAGTAGCGCTGATTTTGAAAGACATGTATGGGGCATGTTTGGTTTATGGTTGAAACTAGTCCAACCTGTCTGTGGCACAGAGAATAAGTAGGTTTATTTAGCCACAAAAAACACATAATTACAATTATCATACATAGTGTAAATTACCTAAGATAACCCCCCCCCCAAAAAAAAAGTCAGACAACCCCAGAAAGTCAAATAACCTAAAAATTCAGACAAAGGATACGAATATCTGGATGGAAATCAAAGTTGTTAAGGATTGCTACTGTAGAATGTTGAATCCCTTCCTTAGGTGATTCCTGGCGAAGTCTGGTACAGCCAGAGTAAAGCCTTGGGTGTTAATCGGGTGGCCCGGTGGCCCGGTGGCCTGGTGGCTAAAGCTCCCGCTTCACACACGGAGGGCCCGGGTTCGATTCCCGGCGGGTGGAAACATTTCGACACGTTTCCTTACACCTGTTGTCCTGTTCACCTAGCAGCAAATAGGTACCTGGGTGTTAGTCGACTGGTGTGGGTCGCATCCTGGGGGACAAGATTAAGGACCCCAGTGGAAATAAGTTAGACAGTCCTCGATGACGCACTGACTTTCTTGGGTTATCCTGGGTGGCTAACCCTCCGGGGTTAAAAATCCGAACGAAATCTTATCGACTGGTGTGGGTCAAGCCTGTGGACAAAATGACCTAATTTGCCAGAAATACTTTGCATAACCAAGGGTTTTCTATATAGTAGGAAGTCATTGATGTCAACTAGCCCTGTATACCTTGTACATGTACTTGTAGAAATAAAGATTATTATTATAAGTGTTCAACTGCATCATCCTGCATGGGTACAAAGGGCAGCTGAGGCTCTCCATCAGGTGAGAGATGTGCCGCCAGCCTGGTATGTCCAACATGGCATCATCAGTAGACGATCTTCAGCACCAGTCCAAGGACAGTGTTCATTGTAATGACGAATGAGGCCTAGCTGAGTGGATCTGAGGGCTGGTGCCCAGTCTGACAGACAGGGTTGATAACAGGCACCCCCTATCACTGGAGTCAATTAATTTATATCCGACATAAAATTTCTCAGCCCCTGCTAGGTATGAGTAATGTTTACAGGCCGATCATGCTAGGCAAATCCAACTCGCACCCACCTCTCATATACCCGTCCAACCTATATTTAAACTTACCCAAAGTTCTTGCCTCAGTGACGCTATTTATAACTTTATTGCATTCCTGGAGTTTACCTGGAGAGAGTTCCGGGGGTCAACGCCCCCGCGGCCCGGTCTGTGACCAGGCCTCCTGGTGGATCAGAGCCTGATCAACCAGGCTGTTGCTGCTGGCTGCACTTCATCAACAACTCTATTGTCAAGTCATTACTTTTCCCTATCTCCATTCTAAATCCAAATTTCCCCAACTTGAATACATTGCTGTGAGTCCTGTCAAAGTTAGATAGTACTTTAAACACGCTATTTATATATTTATTTATTCCTGTTTTTCATTTGTACACTTCTACGTCTTTTCTGGATGTAAGTTACTTGCCTTCAGCCTGTTTTCATATAGAAAGATTTGTAATACATGGAATCAACTTTGTCATCCTTTTTAGTATATTGTCAAACACATTTATGTCCATCTTGTAACGTGAAGAGCAGAACTGAGCAACATAATCTAAATGAGGCCTTACCAAAGCTTTATAAAGGAAAAATATAATTATATTATAGCCTTATAACTTATTATTATCTCTGAGAGACAGAGCTTATCGCGGTTTCGACAGAGGTCGACCTACAAACCTTAATTAGTTTAATATCTTCATTATGAACCCCATAAGCATCCTGTGGGTGGTAGTCAAAACAAGTTACAATTGTAGTGAACTAGTATTTGCATGTTTATCTCTGGTTACACTCGTAATGAGTTATTTATGCAGACATGAATTAAATCACACACACACACACACACACACACATCAGGTAGGACTACAAAGAGAAATGGACAGGCTGGACACCTGGTCCAGCAACTGGCTTCTTGAATTTAATCCCGCCAAATGCAAAGTCATGAAGATCGGGGAAGGGCAAAGAAGACCGCAGACAGAGTATAGTCTAGGTGGCCACAGGCAGCAAACCTCAATCAAGGAGAAAGATCTTGGGGTGAGTATAATACCGAGCACATCTCCGGAAGCACACATTAACCAGATAACTGCTGCAGCATATGGGCGCCTGGCAAACCTGAGAACAGCGTTCCGGTACCTCAGTAAGGATCGTTCAAGACTCTGTACACCGTGTACGTCAGGCCCATACTTGAGTATGCAGCACCAGTTTGGAACCCACACCTGGTCAAACATGTCAAGAAATTAGAGAAAGTGAAAAGGTTTGCAACAAGGCTGGTTCCAGAGCTAAGTGGAATGTCCTTTGAAGAAACGTTAAGGGAAATCGGTCTGACGACACTGGAGGACGGGAGGGTCAGGGGAGACATGATAACGACATACAAAATACTGCGTGGAATAGATAAGGTGGACAGATACAGGATGTTCCAGAGAGGGGACACAGAAACAACGGGTCACAATTTGAAGTTGAAGATTCAGATGAGTCACAGGGATGTTAGGTTCTCGGAACCATTCATCTACATTGTTAGGAAGTATTTCTTCAGCCACAGAGTTGCTAGGAAGTGGAATAGTCTGGCAAGCGATGTAGTGGAGGCAGGAACCATACATAGTTTTAAGACGAGGTATGATAAAGCTCATGGAGAAGGGAGAGGGAGGACCCAGTAGCGGTCAGTGAAGAGGCGGGGCCAGGAGCTGAGTCTCGACCCCTGCAACCACAAATAGGTGAGTACAAATAGGTTAGTACACACACAAAAAAATTAAGTGGTTATGCGTTATGTACAGTGGGCAAAGACAGGGTATTTTTCCAGAATGGTTGGTAATATACCACTGTGGATAAAATACTTTGACATTTCTTGAATATTTCTAAGTGAGTTGTCTCTGAATAACTTTATCGCATTCCATTACATAATGACGCAAGGTGTGACAATTGTGTGTAAACCCCAACATGAAGAAAAATTGGGTCTAAACCTCTAATTAAACTGATTTTAAGGACCGAAGATTGTTCAGTTGCCTCCCAGCACACATAAGAGAGATTACCAATAGACCTCTGGCAGTCTTCAAGAGGGAGCTGGACAAACAATTAAAGTCAGTATCTGACCAACCGGGCTGTAGTTCGTACGTTTGCGTGCGGCCAGCAGTAATAGCCTGGTTGATCAAGTTCTGATCCACCGCGAGGCCTGATCATGGACCGGGCCGCGGGGGCGTTGACCCCTGCAACACCATCCAGGTAGCCTGCTCCACCCTGGTGATACGCGGACGTCTCACTCTCCTGAACATCTGGATAAATTTCTCGTTTTCTCTCTGGGATGCTGGACACATTTAGGGAGGATCACTGTTCATCATATATTTCCCTCTGCGGATATTCAGTGATTTTGGTATCGACTAGACTCCTGCAATGGGGCTCCTGTTCCCTTAATGGGTCTCTGTTAGACCCCACTGAGCATAGTTCCAGTGGTGAAACAATGGGGCTCCTGTTCCCTTAATGGGTCTCTGTTAGACCCCACTGAGCATTGTTCCAGTGGTGAAACAATGGGGCTTCTGTTCCCTTAATGGGTCTCTGTTAGACCCCACTGAGCATTGTTCCAGTGGTGAAACAATGGGGCTTCTGTTCCCTTAATGGGTCTCTGTTAGACCCCACTGAGCATTGTTCCAGTGGTGAAACAATGGGGCTTCTGTTCCCTTAATGGGTCTCTGTTAGACCCCACTGAGCATTGTTCCAGTGGTGAAACAATGGGGCTTCTGTTCCCTTAATGGGTCTCTGTTAGACCCCACTGAGCATTGTTCCAGTGGTGAAACAATGGGGCTTCTGTTCCCTTAATGGGTCTCTGTTAGACCCCACTGAGCATTGTTCCAGTGGTGAAACAATGGGGCTTCTGTTCCCTTAATGGGTCTCTGTTAGACCCCACTGAGCATTGTTCCAGTGGTGAAACAATGGGGCTTCTGTTCCCTTAATGGGTCTCTGTTAGACCCCACTGAGCATTGTTCCAGTGGTGAAACAATGGGGCTTCTGTTCCCTTAATGGGTCTCTGTTAGACCCCACTGAGCATTGTTCCAGTGGTGAAACAATGGGGCTTCTGTTCCCTTAATGGGTCTCTGTTAGACCCCACTGAGCATTGTTCCAGTGGTGAAACAATGACCAGCGGGGTTGACGAAGAACCACTGGGACCTCTGTAATCTTTTTTACTTTATTTTTTTTTGGCTCTACCTGTCAGAGGATGAGGTTGGAGTACACAATAAACTAGCTGCTCAGGCAAATAAGTTTGTTTAGGCACAAGTACACATAGGTATAACTATCATACATGCTGTAAATTGCCTAGGATAACAAAAAAAAATCGAAGTGACTTATTTCCACAACTAACTATTCTTTCGTCGCCCAACTTTGGTAATAAGTAACTTTTCCTTTTTTTTTGGGGTTATTCTAGGTAATTCACACCATGTATGATAACTGTTAAAAAACGCCTTCTCACACATATGCTGCTATGTATGATAATGTATGTAACTGTATTTGTGTATACCTGAATAAACTTAATTAATTAATTAATTCTTGATATATGTAATCCTCAGAATAATTAAAACATTGTGTCTATACTATGTTAATATGCTATGTCTAGTAAGTATTAATTTTAGTCTGCCGGACTGTTCAACTGCCTCCCAGCACACATAAGGGGGATTACCAACAGACCCCTGGCAGTCTTCAAGCTGGCACTGGACAAGCACCTAAAGTCGGTTCCTGACCAGCCGGGCTGTGGCTCGTACGTTGGTTTGCGTGCAGCAACAGCCTGGTTGATCAGGCTCTGATCCACCAGGAGGCCTGGTCACAGACCGGGCCGCGGGGGCGTTGACCCCCGGAACTCTCTCCAGGTATGGTGGCTAAAGCTCCCGCTTCACACACGGAGGGCCCGGGTTCGATTCCCGACGGGTGGAAACATTTCGACGCGTTTCCTTACACCTGTTGTCCTGTTCACCTAGCAGCAACCTGGGTGTTAGTGGACTGGTGTGGGCCGCATCCTGGGGGACAAGATTAAGGACCCCAATGGAAATAAGTTAGACAGTCCTCGATGACGCACTGACTTTCTTGGGTTATCCTGGGTGGCTAACCCTCCGGGGTTAAAAATCCGAACGAAATCTTATCTTATCTCAGGCATGTTAGTGGCTTTCTTTGTACTTAACAGTATTTTATAATATGTAAATCACACATTGTATATTATGCTTGCGCACACATCTCACACACTAAGGTCCGGGGGTCGATCCCCGGTACGGCTGGAAAACATTAGGATGTGTTTCCTTAAGACACCTGCTATCCATGTTCACCTGTCAGTAAAATAGGTACCTGGGTGTTAGTGGACTGGTGTGGGTCGCATCCTGGGGACAAAACTGACATAATTTGTGGAAAATGCTCAACATAACAAGTGGTTTTCTATATAGTAGTATGTCATTGATGTCAGCTATGATCTGTATACCTTGTACATGTACTCGTAGTAAATAAAGATATTATTATTATTATTATTATTGTTATTATTATAATTATTATAGAGAGGGAAGGCCGGATACAGTGTAAGTCGTCAGTGGTCCTTATAAACCTAACAAGTAGAAGGAGGAGAAGAGGAATATATCAGTCAGTATAAAGGTGTGTGTGTGTATCGTGGATGAAGAGTTATGGCTTCCCGCCTGGTTGTTGGTGTGAGAGTGTTGCTCTCCAGTAACATCTGCACCAAGATGATCCCTGAGATCCGGTCTTGCAACCTTCTTACACTGGGGAGTCTCCACGCCAGACAACTGTCTGCTTCTCCTACAAACTTCCTGAAAGAAAGTGAGTATATTGTCACCATTACAGCGTTCTATATGACCCTTGTGGGTTTACAGCTTGGTTTTGATTATAATAATTGTCACCATTACAGCGCTGTATATGACCCTTGTGGGTTTACCGCTTGGTTTTGATTATAATAATATTGTCACCATTACAGTGCGGTATATGACCTTTGTGGGTTTAGCTCTTGGTTTTGATTATAATAATAATTGTCACCATTAATAATACTCCTTCCATACCACTTTCCTGATGGTGAAGGGCTCTTGATCCAAGGATCTGGGAGTATTCCTCAGTTCAAACATGTTTCCTTACACCTGCTGACCCTCTTAACCTAGCAGTAAATGGATACCTGGGTGTTAGTCACCTTCAAGACAGGCAAAATTACAAACCTCGAGAATACAGAAAACTTTCACAACATGTATAAGTGAGATAAAGTACCTAAATTACTGGGAACAGTTGAAATCCCTTGATTTGTACTCCCTGGAATGCAGGTGAGAAAGATACATGATAATATACACTTGGAAAATCCTGGAGGGACTAGTTCCAAAACTGCACATAAAAATTACTCCTAATGAAAGCAAGAATTAACAGATGCAACATTTCCCCAGTGAAAAGCAGGGGCACCACAAGTACACTGAGAGACAACACAGTAAGATTTAGGGGCCCAACAAGACTGTTCAACTGCCTCCCAGCATACATAAGGGATATTACCAGTAGACCCCTGGCTGTCTTGAAGAAGGCACTGGACAGGCACCTAAAGTCAGTACTTTGCCAGCCAGTGTGTGGCTCGTTTGTTGGTTTACGAGCAGCCAGCAGTAACAGCCTGGTTGATCAGACCCTGATTCACCATGAGGCCTGGCCACGGACAGGGCTGCAGGAGCATTGACTTATTTTCATTGGAGTCATTGAGAAAATACTGTAACTTCTTAACAACCTAAGGGAAGATGCTACTGTAGTAGAAGCAGATACATATGTTCTAGCATAAACAAGCAGTAATACTGTTAAATGGGCAGGGACAGCAGAGACGTAAGGAAATTTGCGTAAATGTTTTTTCTACACCTAGGAATTGAACCCGAGACCTTGTGATTTTTTTGTTTTGGTGTTTCCATTAAATGTTTGCATTATTTTAGTATGTCTTTTTTTTTTGTTCTGTTCAGCTTTGTTTCTATTTTGTGTTATATATAACAATATTATTATTATTATTATTATGAGGGAGTGCTAAACTTGTAGGGATTATACATGGCCTGTGGGGGAGGGATGAAAGGTATTCAGACTCAACTTGGGAAACTGGAGCACAGATCCAATTCCCTAGATCAAGAGCCCCTCACCAGCATCAAGGAACCTCCCTTGAGGGGAACAATAAAAATAATAATAATCCTGTCGCTGGCATTTTTAAATTATTTTACCATTGTCATTCTTGAAAGATATAATTGGCTATATATAATTTGTTTGTCAATAAGAGATCTCTTTGTTGTGCTACATTATAACTTTGTTTTCAGTCGTGGTTCAAGAAGAAGGTCAAAAGGTAACAATAGAAGGAGTTTACAAAGACTCACCACGTATTCCTCTACTGGTTAAGACAGGTTATGAAGATTGTCATGTGTGTCCACTTTGTGCTCTCAACCTCAACTTGAAACATACTGTAAGAATTTTTTTGTTGCTCTTAATTGCAAATGCTTTGATTTGATGCTGATGTTATACCAGTTAGATGCACATAAGCACTCTTACAAATTCTCAGTACAGTATCCTAGGATATTTACTGATTTTGATTATTCATGGTAAAAACCTTGAATAAGGGGCTTCCTGTGAATAAAAAGTCAGTTTGCATTTTTTATGATGCCCATTTCTTCTTGGCATATGTAAGTCACAAATTTAAAACCAACCCTAGAATTTTGTTGAAAACATGCTCACTTGATTTCCCATACACAACTGTCTCATTTCTTTTACATTCTTTTTTTGTTTTTCAATATTAATAAGGTAAGAGAAATGCTTCAAAACATATGGCCTTTTAAGCATAGAGCCCAAATCTGACAAAATTTATTGTATGGCCTATATTTAGAGGTACAGTCCAATGCTGCATTTGTACAGTAGTATCTTGATTTGCTCAAACCTCTATAAGCAGAATTATAGGGAGCTCAGTAATAGGTCCAAAAACTGGACCCATATGTTAGGTAGGAAGCCAGATTACAGATTACAGTAGTCAAAGTTGGAGTGATTGACAAGAAATTTAGGTAATATATGTAGGTAAATAGTCCAGAGAACTGACAAGTTGATAAATTAGACAGTTGTGCAATACTTGGGTATCTTTATCGAGGAAATGTTTCGCCACATACTGGCTGTCATTGCTATGTCTGACAGACTGACAGGATGATCGATGAAGCCACTGTGTGGCAAAATGTTTTGTTGATAGGGATACCCAAGTGTTGCACATGTCTAATTTATCATTAGATGTTCATTCATGAGGGTGAGGTGTGAGTGCTGAACCTTTAGGGATCACACAACTCCTGAGAAAATGGGAAGCAATTATGTTCTATCCAAATCCTTCAATTAAGAGCACTCACTGGCATCTTCAGGGGTTTAGGTAATTCACTATATACACTGTTATATCATCATGGATTAAAATATTTGATGTTTCTTATTTACAAGAGAATTATTCCAGGGTACTGTATTTGGATTATATTGACTCACGAAAACATAATGACACGATTGCAGACAAACCATACCACTGGTGGGGCTTAAACCTGGAGTCAGTCGTGAAACTCCAGACCGACGCGCTAGCCACTGGGCCAGCTGGCTACAATAAGATTCATCGAACTAGGTAGTATATTTATGCACCATAGGAAGGTTAGCATAGCCACCACTGTGACCACAAATGCAGGTTTTTACAGATGAATCTCCTGCCAGTGTGGCCATGATGAACTCTAGCTCAAATCCCCTCAAAGCTGTCATCATGACTCATGAAATTGTAATGATACGATTGCAAACAAGCCATACCACTGGGCCAGCTGGCCCAGTGGCTAACGCGTCGGTCTGGATTATTATTACAGTGGAACCTCAAAAATCGAACTGCTCCCAACACGACCAATTATGTAAGTGCATTTTTGTAAGTGCTTTTATAAGTGCTTTTATAAGTGTATTTTTGAGGGTCTGAAATGGACTAATCTAATTTACATTATTCCTGATGGGAATAAATTAATTCGGTAAAGGCACTCGAACAGCCTTCTGGACCGAAGAAAGTTCGATATTTGAGGTTTCACTGATATTATAATCAAGGGGGAGTGCTAAACCCATAGGATTATGCAGCGCCTGTAGGGGGATGTGAAAGGTATTCAGGCTTAGTTCAGGGAACTGGAGCACCGACCCAATTCCCTAGATTAAAAGCCCATCACCAACATCAAGGAACCTTTCTTGAGGGGACGTCGGTCCGGAGTTTCACGACTCTGACCGCAGGTTCAAGCCCCGCCCATGGTATGGTTTGGATTACATTGTATTTCACATTAAAGTACATAATGGTATAAGGTGTAAAAATATTACTAAAATTGTCTGGGCAGTTTTACATCAATGAGAGATGAAAACATTGATTTTTATAGGTTGCACTGGCCTTATTAGTAGTATGTAGACATCTGACTCTGTCCTCCTCCTATTCTCTCCTTTGGATACTTGTCTATGACATATTTTGTTTGCCAAGCATATTAGTCAGGGCACCAAACATCAACTCTGATTTTTCTGTTGTACAGATTTTTGTATGGCTGTGGGCCATACACACACACACACCAACATGCAAAGAAATACAGTACAGTACTGTAATTGCACATGTGTGCACTGTGTGGGGTGCACATGTGTGTGTGTGTGTTAAATTGTAATACTGTACCTTTGAAGAGTTTCAAGAGTTTATCTACTCTCTGAGCCAGGCTCGTCTGGTGCTTGCCTGGTCAACCAGGCTGTTGCGGCTGGAGGCCCACTGCCCCACATATCCATCACAGCCTGGTTGATCTGGCACCTGGTGAAATTACTTGTCCAGTTTCCTCTTGAAGGCTTCTACACTTGTTCCGGCCGTGTTTCTGATATCTTCTGGTAAGATGTTGAATAGTCTGGGACCCCAGATGTTGATACAGTGTTCCCTTATTGTCCCCACCACACCCCTGCTCTTTACTGGGCTTATTTTACACTTTCTCCCATATGTCTCACTCCAGTATGTTGTTATGGCAGTGTGCAGATTTGGGACCAAGCCCCCCCCCCGAGTACCTTCCAGGTATACTTTATCATGTACCTCTCTCTCCTCCGTTCCCAGGAGTTTAGATGATACAAAGGTGTGCCGGGTGTTTTTGTCTATGTCTGCTATGAGGATGAGAAACAGCAGAGGTGCCAGGACAATGCCTTGGAGCATTGAGCTTTTGACCTCACTGATGCTGGCTCTTGCCCTGTTCACTACTACTATTTGTGTTCTGCATATTAGGAAACCGAAAATCCATCTGCCTACCTTCCCCATAATACCCATGGCCTTCATTTTGTGCGCTATCACTCCATGATCGCATTTGTCAAACTCCTTTGCAAAATCTGTGTAAATTACATCTACTTTTGGTCGTCTTCCAATGCCTCTGTAATTCTGTCATAATGGTTCAGCAGCTGTGACAGATGATCGTCCTGTTCTAAAACCACGCTGGTTCGGGTTATGTTGGTCCATGATATTTGTAATCTGCCGTCTCATCACTCTTTCGAAGATTTTTATGATTGTAGCTTGACTCGCGAAATCGGGGGTTCTATCCCCGTCCGTGGTATTTTTTTTTTTTTTATATATGATGTAGGTCAGTTTACTTAACCTAAGAATTTGCGTAATTATGTTTCAAAGTGATGTCACCGTGGTTGTTTGATATATTTATAGATGGGGTTGTAAGAGAAGTAAATGCGAGGGTCTTGGCAAGAGGCGTGGAGTTAAAAGATAAAGAATCACACATAAAGTGGGAGTCGTCACAGTTGCTCTTTGCTGATGACACTGTGCTCTTGGGAGATTCTGAAGAGAAGTTGCAGAGATTGGTGGATGAATTTGGTAGGGTGTGCAAAAGAAGAAAATTGAAAGTGAATACAGGAAAGAGTAAGGTTATGAGGATAACAAAAAGATTAGGTGATGAAAGATTGGATATCAGATTGGAGGGAGAGAGTATGGAGGAGGTGAATGTATTCAGATATTTGGGAGTGGACGTGTCAGCGGATGGGTCTATGAAAGATGAGGTGAATCATAGAATTGATGAGGGGAAAAGGGTGAGTGGTGCACTTAGGAGTCTCTGGAGACAAAGAACTTTGTCCTTGGAGGCAAAGAGGGGAATGTATGAGAGTATAGTTTTACCAACGCTCTTATATGGGTGTGAAGCATGGGTGATGAATGTTGCAGCGAGGAGAAGGCTGGAGGCAGTGGAGATGTCATGTCTGAGAGCAATGTGTGGTGTGAATATAATGCAGAGAATTCGTAGTTTGGAAGTTAGGAGGAGGTGCGGGATTACCAAAACTGTTGTCCAGAGGGCTGAGGAAGGGTTGTTGTGGTGGTTCGGACATGTGGAGAGAATGGAGCGAAACAGAATAACTTCAAGAGTGTATCAGTCTGTAGTGGAAGGAAGGCGGGGTAGGGGTCGGCCTAGGAAAGGTTGGAGGGAGGGGGTAAAGGAGGTTTTGTGTGCGAGGGGCTTGGACTTCCAGCAGGCATGCGTGAGCGTGTTTGATAGGAGTGAATGGAGACAAATGGTTTTTAATACTTGACGTGCTGTTGGAGTGTGAGCAAAGTAACATTTATGAAGGGATTCAGGGAAACCGGCAGGCCGGACTTGAGTCCTGGAGATGGGAAGTACAGTGCCTGCACTCTGAAGGAGGGGTGTTAATGTTGCAGTTTAAAAACTGTAGTGTAAAGCACCCTTCTGGCAAGACAGTGATGGAGTGAATGACGGTGAAAGTTTTTCTTTTTCGGGCCACCCTGCCTTGGTGGGAATCGGCCAGTGTGATAATAAATAAATAAAATGTTTCAAAGTTTTCCATGGTGGCCAGAACTTATGGTGACCCATTGTGTTTTGTAAGATGGCTAAGAATGTGCACTTTATTAAATTTTTTTTTTTAGGACGTGCTGATCCTTTCCCAGTTTATGCGCGCAGATGGCTGTTTGTTGCCTAAACGTGTCACAGGGCTCTGTTCAACACAACAGCGAAGGCTCACACTTCTAGTGAGAATGTCACAGAAAGCTGGTAAGGAGATAGTTGTCAGTACCATATATTATTATCATCATAATTAGGCAGTCGGTACTGTTTAGTATTCAGCACTTCATTCCAGGAATTCTCATAATCACATAATCCAGGAATTTTCATAATCACAAAACCCCACAAACAGAAATGTTTGTGGGGTTTTGTGGCTTTACAGTTTACATGCATACATAAACTACATTATAAATGATGAGAAAAGTTGCAATAACTGAAAGTATGTGTTTTGCATGTGAAACATTATTATAATACAAAAAAAAAGAAGTGCTAAACCTGCAAGGGTCATTACAGCGCAGCAGGGCAGGGAAGGGTGCAGGGGTATTCAGTAGCAAGAGAGGGATTATTATTAGATCGTGCAGTGTAGAGGGTAGAAAGGGCTGTGGAGAGTGCTAGGGGCACCATCAAAGTTTGTGCAGTAAATCAGTTGGTCAAAAAGTCAACGAGAGAGTCTGGGTTAAGGAGGGTCAGTCGGCAAGAAGGGAAAATAAAGTAAGGGCATTAGAGCGGTAACAATGTTGGAGGTAAATTCTGTGTGCTTATTGATAGAGTGGACAGGCCAACAGAATATAGCTAACAGGAAATGGAACCTGACAATTCTCAGAGTGGAAAAGGGGGCCTCTCCATGAGGCACCCACGAGTAAGAAGAGTATGGCCATTGCGAAGATGTGAGAGTGTAGTCTCCCAACCTCGACAACAAGATGGCCAGTGCATGTGAAAGAGGCTTTATCAAGTCAGTGAATCATACCTGGGATTACCATGTTATTAGGTATAGGTATAAGTAGAAGAGATGTAAATTATAGTCAGGGGCTGTGACGAGTAGTAGCATTACTAACGCCAGTAGTAGTGGTATTATCAGTATGCCAATGGAACTGGTATGGTGATACTGACAAGTTGTAGGGAAGACACGCTGATCAAGATATTTCCTTGGTAAATATCTAAAAAAGTGCGTGTTATACACACTATAGTATATTTTTTGACCAACTGTATTACCAAGAATGTGACCAACTGAAAGCTTTCTTAAGTCAGTAATTGTTGGGGGTTGTAATGAGTGCAGTTTGGGAACATTCTATTATGTCACCTTTTTATGACTAATTTGGCATCACACCATCTTGTCAGAGGGTTATTTACTACGCTGGATGCGTATGTCATTCAAATTATTGGTTTGGGTCAGTTACTAGTGTTCATTGATAAAAATAGGTAAAAGTGCCAAGAATTTAACTATGTATATATACATTTTGCTACAACTTCAGTATTCATTGTCTGGTTGTGATTGGTGAGCCACTTTGTTGTCTGTGACTTGTAATATTTTTTTTTAAAAGAATGTTGAATGTTAGTATAATATGCACCTAAGACAATATTGTATATTTCTGCCTCTTGATACTCTTCACTGTGACACAACATTACTTATCTTACCTTGCTTTAGTGTGCAATTTGTGCCACTGACAAATGTTTAGTTTTGCTTTGAAAATTTTGTCATTGCAGGTTTGATGCCAAATTTGGCACCATCACCCAGCAAGAGGGATCCCACAAAACGGTATGGATCAAAAAAATACAACAGATACTTCGATGAAGCTACTCTTGATGTCAAACCTAAACGTAGATTCCGCCGCTAATGTTTTGCCCTTAATGGAACTATTTTAGTGGTATATACTGTATTGTATATAATGTCTAAGTGGTATATTTAAATAAATGTCACTTAAATTAGTTTTTATTGCATCATTATAATCAAGCACTAAACCACCTAGGGTTAGAATTTTACAGGCCAAGTGCCATTATCTTGCTTCAGATAATTTCCAAGCCTATCCGTTTTAAAATTGTTGTACACTTAATATTTTGTATAGCACAAAACCCATTACTATATTATGCCATCAAGGAAGGTGCCTTTACCATTGAATTATAATTATGGGGGTGCACCAAACCCGTATGATTATACAGCAAGTGAGGGGGGGGGGAATGGAAGGTATTCGGGGAAACAGCAGATCCAGTTCCTTTGATCAAGAGCCCCTCACCAGTATCAAGGAACCTCCCTTGAGGGGCTCTGCCATTGAAAGGCTCTTAAAGAAATTGGAGTTTCCCTCTACAACCTTGGCTCAAACCTGATTGCCTCCAGTTCTTCAGGTAATGTATGACCCTTATGGGTTAGCATGTCCATGAATGTGTTATCACAATAGGTAAGTGTTAACCAGAGGGGTCATACAGCACTTGGGTAATGGGAAGCAATCAGGTTTGATCCAAGGAGAGGTAGTTTAATTTCTTTACATCAAGAGCCCTTCACTAATAGCTGATCTGTTTATGAAATACCAATGTTAAAACTGCCCAATATCAATTGTCAAATTTCATTAAATTATATAGACATGTCAATGTGGCCAACTGATACCTCTCCACCTGTGGGAAATGGTTATACTATTATGAAGCACAGAAAAAGTACAGGGGGTTGTCTAATGAAAATCAGTGATCAAGATGCCACATTCATCACGAAGCTACCGGAATCTGAACACCATTAAAATGGATTTAGTTCATTGTAACTTTGATAAACGAACTTAGTCCGTTGTATCAAACATTTTGTTCGGCCGAGCGTCTATTGTATAAGGGTTCTACTGTACTTTTCCTCTTCAAGGGGGGCTCCTTGGCGTGGTGAAGAGGCTCTTGGTCTGAGGAATTAGACCTATCGGTCTTCTTCCTCAGACCGAACCTAATTACCCCCCAATCTCCCCTCCCCTATCCCATCCTCCCCTTTTTCCTTTCCTCCTCCTCCTCCCCACCCCTCCCTTTTGCCCTTCCTCTTTTTGTCCTTTGGGATTTCTCCCACAGGCGCACTAGTTCCTAGGTAGGGGAAAGGATACCGGGGTCCATCCCATTCCGTTGAGGTTCTTAGCGGTGGCGTAGTTTGCCGTGGAATCTGGATCGCCTGGGGATGTCCCGATCCCTCTCCGGTATCCCGGAGTAGCTTTGGGTGTCTTTCGGGCGACGAGTGTATCTCTGGAAGCCACCTTTCGGATTCCGGGGGTGGTGGCCGAAGGAGGTATGCTTTGTGGCGGATATCCGGCCGCCCTCTCTTTTGTCCACCGAGGTAGCTCGGCAGATGTGAGGTTGCTATCCCGGATTGTTAGTTTACTAGCATGATGGGTAGGGTATGGCACGGGTTCCATGCTGCATCTGCGCTACTTGCGGTGCTGAGGTCCTCTTGGGCGCAGAGGGAGATTTCTGGCCCTTTCATTCCTCCTAGGAACTATCCCTCCCCGGTCCCCCCTTTTTTTATTCTTTTTTTTATTTTATTTTCTTCTTTCTTTTTTTTTCTTAAAAACAAAAAGAAAGAAGTAACCTAACCATGGCAGCCCTAGTCCATGAACCTGGTACCCCCGGGCCCCTTCTTGATACCGCACCCCGTTCTGACCCCGCCTCGTCTTTGGACCACTCTTCAGACATTCCTCATGCCTCTGTACCTATTGCCGGTGCTGTTTCCTCACCCGCTTCAGGTACTGAGGCCTCGACTGACTCCTTCGATTTATCGGACCTTTGCTCTCCTCTGACTATGCTTCCGGCCTCTCCCTCTACGGTGCGGCAATTTTCAAATCGCTGACCCGTTCCACGTCGGAACAACTCTGGTCCCACGCCTAAACGCCAACGGCAATTACCTGCTGATGATACTTCTCCACCTTCTCGTTCTTCTCAGAAACGATCGACACGTCCTTCACTACCTTTCCACGCTCAGTTTCAGACTGAACAATGGACTAAATTCTTCACTTTACGACCAACTTCCTCTACTGCCTATCTTTCTGACCATAGTATTGGCAAGGCACTCCTACGCCATGTTGGTCAAGATATTTCTTTTCATGCTCTTAAGAGCGGTACGCGCATCATTACCGTACAGAATGCTACCCAGGCTCATGAGCTCTCTCGTCTTTCCCATATCGATACTGTTCCTGTCACTCTTGAAAAACATCATGCCCTCAATTCTTGTAGTGGTACCGTCATTCTGCCCCATACCATAGTTCAACAAAATTTCCAGACATGTGGCACTGACATTCTTGAACAGCTGGAACTCCAAGATCTCCCAACCCTCAAGGTAGACACTTACGTTCTTCCTGCCCGTGGGCGGAGACGATACCCTAGCAATGTGGCTCATTTAACTTTTGACAGCCGAGAACTCCCATCCTCAGTTTATATAGCAGGACATCGGTTACAAGTTCGAAAGGTGATCCCTACACCACAACAGTGTAGAAATTGCTGGCGATTTGGCCATCCAGCGAAATATTGCAGATCTATCGCCGAATGCCCAGTCTGTGGTGCCGATGACCATTCTAATACGTCTTGCAATCGATCTCCCTCTTGCCTTAACTGTCATGAGGCTCACCCTTCGTACTCTCGCCGTTGTCAGGTCTATTTAAACGAGCGGGAAATCCGTTACCTCAAAGAGACAGGTCTCCCTTATGCCATGGCAGTTTCTCATCTCCGCCTCCAAGGGAGACTCCCACGTGTTTCTTATTCCCGTGTTTCAAAACGTCCCCCCCACTTCTGGTATCCCATCTTCTACACCCACCTCTGTGGTTCTCTCCCATAATCACTCCTGTATCTAATCCTTTTGCTGTCCTCGGCTCAGACGTCACTACTTTAACGCCTCAGTCTAATCTCGCTTCTTCGAGTTCTCTCTCACAAGCCTCAGTATCGACGAGACCTCGTACGACACCTCCTCCCAATCGTCCCTCTACTTCTCAAAAGTCAAAAAAAGGTCCGTTAACACCTCCTACCCATCTTCCACCTCCTCATTTTACCCTCCCTGTCTCTGTCCCTGGTTCTTCCCCTCTCACTGGCTCACAAGTGTAGAGGTTCACCCTCCTCCTCGTACTGTACCTTCCTCCCCTGTTCCCTCCCAAGTTTCTTCCTCTTCTGCCACCTCCCAGGTTCCTGCCTCTTCTGTCCCCTACCACGCTTCTCCAGTTCCCTCCACCCTTTCGCCCCCCCCCTACCTTGGTACAGTCCAATACAGTTCCAATCTTTACTCATCCTCCCCCTACCATTCCCAATATTGTCTCCCATACATCTCTGAATTCTGAAACACTTGAAGCAATCTCTGAATATATTGCAGAGACCAAACCGTCAACGGACACTGATCCACCTTCCGCTCTTTCTCTCTCCTCTGCTCCATCTGCGCAACTCCTTTCTTCACAGCGCACCGTTCCTTCGCTGCTTGAACGTTTTCCACTGCCTCCGCATGTGGACTTTTCTAACCCTTCTAGTCCGTAGGAACCCTTACCTGCGGATTTCAAGTATCTTTATCATTGCCAATCATGGCCTATTTACAGTGGAATATACGCGGCCTCAGGGGTAATCGGGGTGAGGTTCAGATGTTACTCTCCCAGTTTGCCCCTGTTGGTGTTTGCTTACAGGAACCAAAATTACACTCTGCTGTTATTTCTCACATCTCAGGCTATAATTTATTGTATTCTTCAGATCCTTTTCCTGATGGGACCTTTAATGAAAGTGCCCTTCTTCTCCGCACTGATATTCCATACCATCAGCTATTTGTTCATACTTCGCTGCATTACACAGCAGCCCGTATCCACTTACATAGGTGGTATACGCTCTGTTCTTTATATCTCTCTCTTTCTCGGGCATTATCGATTCCGGATTTTGCCTTCCTTGTTTCGTCATTACCGCCACCGATTCTGTTACTTGGTGATTTTAATGCCCACCATTTCCTCTGGGGGGGGTCTCACTGTGATTCCCGTGGAATTCAGTTAGAGGCTTTTCTTGCCACCCACCCCCTCCATGTTTTAAATACAGGTACTCACACCCATTTTGATCCTCGGACTCATACTCTCTCTTGCATCGATCTCTCAGTCTGCTCTTCCTCCGCCGCATTAGACTTCACTTGGTCTGTTCTCCCGGACTTACATGACAGTGATCATTTCCCAATCATTCTTACTTCCCCTTCATATTCGCCACCTCTTCGCACCCCACGCTGGCAATTTAATCGGGCAAATTGGAACCTTTACTCACACCTAACCGTTTTTAAAGAGGTTCCTTCTTCGTCCTCCATCGATGAGCTTTTACACCTCTTCTCGTCCTCCGTTTTCACCGCAGCTTCTCATTCTATACCCCAAACTTCGGGCAGGCATTCTCAGAAATGCGTGCCTTGGTGGTCTCCTGCTTGTGCTCGTGCAGTACATTTGAAACGCGCTGCATGGGGCAGGTACCGGTACAATAGAACCACAGAGCGACTCCTTGATTTTAAACAGAAGCGTGCGATCGCTCGCCGTGTCATCTGTGATGCTAAACGCACTTGCTGGCGAGACTATGTCTCCACCATCACCTCTGCTTCCTCTATGAGTGCAGTCTGGAAAAAAGTACGAAAACTGAGTGGTAAATATTCTCCTGACCCGGCTCCTGTTCTGCGGGTTGCCGGTGTTGATATAGCAAACCCACTAGATGTTGCCAATGAAATTGGCAATCATCTGGTCCGTATGTCTCAGGGACTCCATCTATGCCCCTCATTTCTTTCCTCAAAGTCTGCCAGAGAGTTAGCACCCTTGGACTTTTCTTCTCTCAGAGAAGAACAGTATAATGTGCCTTTTACACTTCAAGAACTGGAGGCAACACTCTCAGCTTGTCGATCATCGGCAGCTGGGCCCGACGACATTCATATTCGTATCCTACAACATTTACATCAGTCAGCCCTTGCAGTCCTATTACGCCTTTACAATCTTATTTGGTCACAAGGAGTTCTTCCACAGCTGTGGAAATCCGCCATTGTTCTCCCTTTCCGCAAACCAGGCACTACGGGACATGAAACCTCCCACTATCGTCCCATTGCTCTTACCAGTGCAGTTTGCAAAGTAATGGAACGCCTAGTAAATAGACGTTTAGTGTGGTATTTAGAGACAACAGTCTCTCCACTCGTCAATATGGCTTTCATAAGGGACGTTCTACCATAGACCCCTTACTATGCTTGGATATGTATGTTCGTAATGCCTTTGCGAATAACCACTCAGTTATTGCCATATTTTTTGACCTTGAGAAGGCATATGACAACTTGGAGGTATAATATTTTAGCCCAAGCCCACTCCTTAGGCCTTCGAGGCAATCTACCATCCTTCCTTAAGAACTTTTTAACTGACACGCATTTCTGTGTTCGGGTTAATAATGTGCTCTCCCCGGACTTTATCCAAGCTGAAGGTGTCCCCCAGGGATGTGTTCCGAGCACAACACTTTCTCCTTGCTATTAATGATTTGGCCTCTAGTCTTCCATCAAATATTTGGTCATCACTATGTTGTTGACTTCGCTATTGCCTGTGCAGGCGCTGACTGTCACCTCATTACAGTTTCTCTCCAACATGCAGTCGACCGTGTTTCCAATTGGGCCACCACACGTGGGTTTAAATTTTCCAGCACTAAAACCCACCAAATCACTTTCACTAGACGCTCTGTCATCTCCGATCATCCTTTGTACCTCTATGGCTCCCGTATCCCTGAACGTGATACAGTCAAGTTTCTGGGCCTCCTCTTTGATCGTAGGTTATCCTGGAAACCTCACATTACCTCTCTGAAGGCAACTTGTCACAGCCGGCTGAACCTTCTTAAAACCCTTGCTCATCTTTCATGGGGAGCTGATCGTCGAACCCTCCTTCGCCTACATTCCACCCTTATTTTATCGAAACTTGATTATGGTGACCAGATCTATTCAGCGGCATCTCCTGCTACTCTCTCTAGCCTTAACCCCATTCATCACCAAGGATTACGTTTATGCCTTGGTGCTTTTCGCTCTTCCCCTGTCGAGAGCCTCTATGCAGAAGCGAACGTTCCATCCTTATCCGATCGCCGTGATGCCCATTGCCTGCGCTACTATGTACGCTCTCATGATCTCCGCAATCCTTCCATTTATAGAATGGTCACTGATATTATTAGACATTCTTTATTTGTTCGCCGCCCCTGTTTACTCCGTCCCTTCTCTCTTCGCCTTCATTCGCTCTTGTCTTCTCTTCAACTACCACCTTTCTATGTACATGTAGCATCTCACTTTTCCCTACCCCCCTGGGAAGTTCCAGCTGTTCGAGTCTGTTCTTTCTCCCTCCCTTGCTCGAAAGCCCAACTGTCTACAGTCGCTTCCCGCTCTCTTTTTCTTGACCACTTTCACTCTCATTCTCATGCCATTGCTGTGTACACAGATGGCTCTAAGTCTTCTGACGGCGTAGGATTCGCAGCAGTGTTTCCGGACAGCGTCGTACAAGGGCATTTACTATCTTTGGCTAGTATTTTTACTGCTGAATTATATGCCATCCTTACAGCACTTATCTGTATTGCATCTATGCCTGTGTCATCATTTGTGATTGTCTCAGACTCCCTTAGTGCTTTACAGGCTATACAAAAATTTGATACACCTCACCCCTTAGTCCTCCGTATCCAACTTTGGCTACGCCGCATCTTTACTAAGCATAAAGATAGTTTTTTGTTGGGTCCCTGGTCATGTTGACGTACAGGGCAATGAACAGGCAGACACTGCTGCGCGGTCAGCAGTACATGACCTACCAGTTTCTTATAGAGGTATTCCATTTACGGACTATTTTACTGCAATATCTTCCCACCTTCACACCCGTTGGCAACAACGTTGGTCTACTATGCTCGGCAACAAACTTCAATCTATTAAACCGAGTATAGGTTACTGGCCATCTTCTTATCACCAGTGTCGAGGTTGGGAGACTACTCTCTCCCGTCTTCGCATTGGCCATACTCGTCTTACTCATGGATATCTCATGGAGAGGAGTCTTGCTCCTCTCTGTGAGAATTGCCAAGCTCCATTATCAGTCAGCCACATTCTGTTGGACTGCCCACTTTATCAACGAGCACGCAGAATTTACCTATGTCGTCTTCGCTCCGCTGCTCTCTCTTTACCTTCCCTTCTCGCTGATGGACCCACCTTTCATCCGGACTCTGACTTTTTGACAACAACTGACTTGCTTCACAAATTCTGATACCTTCAGCCCTTTCTACTTCAATCTCTTGCTACCCTCTACCCCCGTACTATCCCCTGCCCCGCTGTTTTCTGTAACCTGCTGATCATCCCCCCTCCCTTCTGCCATCCAATTCCCTTGCTTCCTTCCCTACCCTGCAGCGCTGTATAGCCCTTGTGGCTTAGCACTTCTTTTTGATTATAATAATAATCTACTGTACTTTTTATGAAGAAATTTGTGGTCAGGAACAGAAAAAAAAACACTTACAGTTGGGTGATTTATTGATTATATGAACAACAAAGGAACCACTGATTATTTCTCCCAGTACAATCAAAGTAAATCTTCATACAAAATCAATGACTGAAATGGTGAATGACTATCAGTGTCCACGTCAACCTGTTAATTCTAAAAACCCCAATAAAGTGATAATCATGATAAAATGAATACTATACTGGGAATCTACAAGGATTCAAAAAACATACATGGAATGAATATCAACTCGTTTTTTGTCAATTTTTTTATTTTCCATTTTTTTTTTTACATTTTGTTTTTGATATATTGTACGTGTCTTACTAGCAGCAGAAGCCAGAGGTCACTGTGGAGCTGGATAGAAAAACTTTATCCAGGAGTAAATGGCATAATGCCTAGTCAGTACCTAACAATATCAAGTCTAACCATAGATTAATCAATTTGCTTACAGATGTGGTTAAAAAAAAAAAAAAAAAAAAAAAAAACTGATTACATACCAAAATATATTGAAAATTTCAAAACAATCTTTGGTCCACAGGTAATGATAGAATTACACAAAAAAAATATTCATAAAAATTCAAAATTTACAAGGCAAAAAACCTGAACTACAGTCTAATCAACATGATTTGAGCCTCTGATACCATTTATACAGATTATCTGTAAGTGTTGCATAGGATAATTCATTGTGTGGCAACACTGTACAAGACTCAATTGTGAAAACTATGCAGGTGCATCACTCCTGTATCTGCCACACAGCTACCTCTATCCCACTCCACAACAATAAAAGACAACCTGGGGAAACAAAATACTTCGGCCAACCAGGTTACACAAGCAGAATTATGAACATCAATATTGTAAAGCCAAAGAAAAATAGAGTAACAGATTTTCCTAACTACATGTAACCTGGTTTAACCCAAGCATAATACAGAACCATCAACCTGTGAAGATACTACTCGATCTCATAGAGCATGTAGAAGTGATCATTGTTGGTGGGTGCTAGTGGGTGACCGGGTGGTATGGCCACAAAACCGAGGAACATGAAGGTGCGGATCAGCATAGCTGTGGAAAAATGCCTTCAATTATACCATCTGAATATTAGAATGTAAAACATACAAATGGCTGGCCTGACTGCTTTTACCTATACAGCATATTTTAATATAAAAAATTTAAATAGGTCCATATTAAGACTAACCTAGAAACTACAGTTGTAATAAGCAAGATTTTATAATGGAAAGACTGGATAATTTCAGTGCTGTATAACCCTTGGGGGTTTACCACTTTAGTTTTGATTGTAATCACTGAGGATAATGTGATTAGTAATTAAAGAAAAAATAAGTCATCATTATAAAATCAACATTTAGGGTGTCAGAAGGGTTAGAGTTTGCCCGAATGATATTTCAAATTCAGTAAGTTGCTTTCTGCTATACTCTGCTACCCGAGAATGCCGATACGAAGATTGAGTTGTACACGTGTTAGCCTGATATTCCTATTGAAAGTTCTTCTGCTATGAGGAACAGTAGTCATAATTGGAATGCTTCTAAACACTGCTGATGTGATTCTCTTCAATGATGCCAAAGTTCAGGCTATTCCTAGTCCATAAGCTGTGTTCTCCCATGCACCACACAAGTGCTTTTGTTGATGCAGCAGGCATACTCATGTTTAGCACATCTTTAGGACTCTCCCACTTTCTCCTATGTATACTTTGTCACAAGATGATACATACACCAAGACTTTATACACTGTACATCAGGCCCATACTGGAGTACGCAGCACCAGTTTGGAACCCACATCTGGTCAAACACGTCAAGAAATTAGAGAAAGTGCAAAGGTTTGCAGCAAGGCTGGTTCCAGAGCTAAGGGGAATGTCCTTTGAAGAAAGGTTAAGGGAAATCGGTCTGACGACACTGGAGGATAGGAGGGTCAGGGGAGATATGAAAATACTGCGTGGAACAGACAAGGTGGACAGAGACAGGATGTTCCAGAGATGGGACACAGAAACAAGGGGTCACAATTGGAAGCTGAAGACTCAGATGAGTCATAGGGATGTTAGGAAATATTTCTTTTGCCAGAGTTGTTAGGAAGTGGAATAATTTGGCAAGCGATGTAGTGGAGGCAGGAACCCATACATAGTTTTAAGATGAGGTATGATAAAGCTCAGGGAGAGGGAGGACCCAGTGGCAGTCAGTGAAGAGGCGGGACCAGGAGCCGAGTCTCAACCCCTGCAACCACAATTAGGCGAGTACACCTGCAGAATGTTAAATTTTGTAATAGTCACAGCATCCATTTAGCCTTGTCCCTCGTGCCTACATACTTGAAGAGAAACATCAGGCTAACACCTGTAGAATTCCAATCTTATTAACATTCCCAGATAATACAGCACTGAAGAAGGCCTACTGGCCCTTCCACATATTAAGGCACCAGCCACTTCACAGTCACCCGATGCATTACCCGCTTCACCAGGTGCCAGATCAACCACGCTGTGATGGATACGTGGGGCAACCGGCCTCCAACAGCAACAGCCTGATTGACCAGGCAAGCACCAGACGATCCTGGCCCATGGCCAGACTCCGATAGTGAAACTCTTTAAACTCTACTAAGGTAAAGGCAAGGTATATCCCCACTATACATATAAACATGTTTTACGTTCAATTCACTTTATAAAGTTCACTAAATGTGAACAAAATGCCTTTTACTATAAATAAAGGTTCCGTTTTCTCAAGTCTATCACTATATACTTGTCAGCTGTTGCCAAAATTTCACATTTGAAATGCTCACAATCTGTCTTAAAATAAGCCATCAACTACTACATTGTAAGGTTACTAGTTTAAAGTTACACAATTATAAATGGTATACCAAGTTGTATTAGGTAATGGGCACTTAATGTAAGTACACACTTCACTGACTGATATTTACAAAGTACCAGTGCAGTAAGATTATTCATTGCTTTTAAGGAAAGGTTGTTCATTGTTAACAGACTGTCTTATCAAATTTCAGCTAACAATTTGCCAGATCCATTAAGAGCAGTTCCACCCATATTCATGGGTTGCTGAAAGTCATTAGGCTACAATTCAACAAATTAGGACAAAATGATGGGGAGGGGGATAATGGTTTCTTGAAAAAGTTGCTGGGTTCCTATTTAAGCACTTAAGGCATTCAACCTCACTGCTAGTGGCCTGGCATTAGGGAAAAGGCCTTCTGTATATTTACCAGTACAGTGGACCCCCGCATAACAATTACCTCCGAATGCGACCAATTATGTAAGTGTATTTATGTAAGTGCGTTTGTACGTGTATGTTTGGGGGTCTGAAATGGACTAATCTACTTCACAATATTCCTTATGGGAACAAATTCGGTCAGTACTGGCACCTGAACATACTTCTGGAGTGAAAAAATATCGTTAACCGGGGGTCCACTGTATTACTGCTCTGGCAAATTTCACTACAGTAGTAATATGCCTATGATGTGGTCTTTGGGTACTCTAACTTCAAAGAGCATTTATGTTCACAATTTTTAATAATAATAATAAAAATGGGGGCACGATACTGTGGCTGGAACAATATGCAAATAACCTGCACACAGGAGAGAAAAAGCTTTTAACACTTTGGTCCAATTTGGACCATTCACAAGTCACAATTACAGAAGAGAATGAGTGAGCTAGTATATATAGGCGAGGGGTACAGGGACAGGAGAAAGA
The DNA here is from genome assembly GCF_038502225.1 of Cherax quadricarinatus. NCBI lineage: Eukaryota > Metazoa > Arthropoda > Malacostraca > Decapoda > Parastacidae > Cherax > Cherax quadricarinatus. The sequence goes on from NC_091355.1 coordinate 2,596,359, forward strand.
AGAAGTATGTAGTAGTAGTAGTGGTGGTGGTGGTAGAGGTAATGCTGGTGGTAGAGGTAATGCTGGTGGTAGAGGTAATGCTGGTGGTAGAGGTAATGCTGGGAGTGGTGGTGGTAGCAGTAGTGCCACTACTACTACTACCAGCATTACCTCTACCATTACTACTTTTTCTTCCTCTTTCGTCCGTCCCCCCCTGCCTATATATACTGACTCGTTCATTCTCTTCTGTCAGTGTGACTTGTGAATGGTCAGTCAGACCAAAATGTAGTCATTAGCTTTTCTATGTGCGGGTTGTGTATCTTTATGAGAGAAAAATCCTGATTTTTGTATTGCCATCAAGATATATTACAAATAAAATTACCAAACATACCTCGATCACTGCGATCCTTCTTGAAGCAAATGAGCACATGTGAGCACCCAAGGACTTCCTCAGCATACTCCAAGAGTGACACAAATGCTTCTTTGCTACCCTCTGGCAGATGCAAGATGGACAGGTAAAGTCGGCGGCCAACTACAACAGTCTCCCATAGCACCGTCGTTTGTTCAGCCAACTGAAATTCAAAACTCAGGCGGACACAACCACTCTGAGCTGCAGACACCACTTCAGTACCCTGAAAGTATTTGAACACTTATATGTACATTGAAATTTTATTGATGCCAGTTGCCTACTCAGATCCAAGTTCAAGCACAGTGCCCTCAAATATGCTGTGAACAGTAAATTTTGACCTAGACAAAAAAATGGGTCTGGGAAGCAAGAGTGAAAAAAAAAAAAAACCTTCCCCATGCAATGATTGACAGGAAAGGCAAACCTTATGCGTGAATTTGAGGCTTTTTCTAAGATGAATTTTATGGTTTTACTGGCTGTTTCTTGATATCACTGATAGAATGGAAACAGATTTGTGTGATGACTGATTCAAAATGAAGGGCAAGTGTAATATGGAAGAAGCCTGTTTGCTTTAGTGGCTAGAATACATACAGTATTTATTTTAGACTTTTAAATTGGAATTTAGTTTTTTTTCTGAAATTGGCCAAATTACTTAACTCTTGTTCTTTATAGGGTAGTTCCAACATTTGACTGGGTGGTTTCTTGTGCTCAATAGAAAGGAAGGCATACTAGCACAACTGCTAATTTGATTGAACTGAGCAATGGAACCGATTTAAAATAAAACAAGGTGGGCAAAAATCACCAAAGCATAAGCTGCACCAAGAGTTAACGTTATGCAATTTGCAAATTTTACATCAAACTTCACATTTTTGGCGTTATGACCTACAGAAAAAGATTCTCTAACAATTCAGAAGCTAATTTTTTGTTTTTAATTGTGACATTGTCACAATTTCAGGGGTCATGACAGTTAAAGGGTTAAGTAGCAGTAGATATATTTCACCTTGTGTGGTAATAAATTTCTAGTGATCAAGTCTTTATGAACCAGCGATGTATAGCCCTTGTGGCTTAGCGCTTCTTTTTTATAATAATAATTTATATTAGAGGCTTTTATTTCTGTTAATGGCTCAGGAGATTATACCAAATGTTGAAGACAGACTTATGGAAATTATCCAGCAAAATAAAACCTAAAAAAATTAATTAAAAAAGTACATAACTGAAAATTAATAGAGATAACCGAAACTTACCGACACAGGTTTACAACGAGTGCCGGCCACAGGGGGCTCTGAAGGTTTCCCCACGCCGCTGCCCTCTGCACTAGTAGACACATAGGCGGCATGGGGGGCATCAAACCCACCACCGAGGCCCTGCGCCCAGGTGAACTGAGAAGTGGCGCATTCCACTCATACTACTGGAGTCGGTACTGAAAAATGGTCATAATTCATAAAGCACTAGGACCATTTAGCTATACTATTGTACTTTCAATAAAATACGCTGCTACAGTAACACTAACTCTTATAGTTACTAATTTAGTCTTTACAGATATGATAATCAGAATGAGAAAGGATTAAACATTAGCTCCAAGCCAAACTACTATATTTTCCAAAATAGGCTATAAATCACAGCTAATTTTGACATTTCCCATGGGAGTGGGGGAGGGGATGTTCCTACACTAGCCAGTCGAACCCCACTACGCATACGTGATTATCCAGTTCGGGGGGTTTCATGCCACAGCACAATGTAACAACTGAAAATTATTTATAGACCAGAAGGCTTTATCAGTTTAATAAATCATACCAAGTAGTGGCACAATTTATAGCCAGAAGAGAGGAACATGTTTATGTGTTAGCACGAGAAATTCAGCAAATATTAGAAGCATTGCAGTAGTCCTACTGGTACACGTCTGGTAAATCTTGAGACATTGGCATGTCGACTTGTGCAGGCAATAGTGGTGGTAACGATAGTAGCACTAGCAATGATAGCAGTAGTAATAGCAATACTAACAGCAATAATGAATAAAGGAAAAAGTGAGATCAGGCACCGAAGGATACTTATGAACAAAATATTCAAATATTAGGACTGACCTAATAGTTAAAGTCACTGGAAAACCATATGAACAAATTGCGATACCTTCATGCTACACTAGTTAATTATATAAAATTAATTTCAAATGTATGGATGGAAACATTGCTAAAATGCAGCGTTAGAGGTTAGAAAAGGGCCAAGAGTTGAGGAAAGGCTGAACAACATTGGTAATGCCCACATTAGCTGATGAAATGAGAAATTATAACCACAGGTTATAAAAGAGCAGGAATAGATAAGGAAAACTTCTTTGTACTTTAAGATGGGATAAGAAGGCCAGCTGGAAATGAGGAACGTGGAGCCGAAGGCATAATAGAAAATTCAGAGTGGTTTACCAATGGAATGATTTAAAATGGTAGTAAATGCTACAAAGATAGCAATATATAAAAAAAATTACTGAAGACGAGACATGAGCATAGCTCTGCTCCTGTAGCTACAAACGGGTACTTACAATTATGCAATTACACACACATGCGCAAACATCTACAAACATTTACTTCACGTCATATTTAAAAAAAAAAATGACTAAAATGCCAGTTTCTTGAGCAGAGATACCCACCTCCCTCCCCCTAAGAAGTTATCTAGCACAATACCAGTGGATTTCAGTATTTTGAGAATCTCTTCCCTCCCCCAACCTAAAATGCAAAGTTCCACGGTTTCTCATTTTATCTTTTTAACGCATTACGTCTCTCTTGTATTAGTAGTTGGGTTACAATCCTTTGTAGACATACTGGAAAGCAAATAAATAAAAAAAATTCATACTTCTGGCAGCAGGGTAACTACGCGAACATAAATGACCGTTAAATTCTCACCCGGGATTTCCCGGGTGAGAAAGGATTGGTCACTGACCAGAGTCCATCAGTCGCCATGAAGATGTTTGACAAGTATAGGAGATTGATGGCCAGAAATCAAGCTTACGTGACTCCTCTAAACCACAAGAATAACAAAAAATGCAGTAGGCTTATTGGCCCATACTAGTCAGTGTTCCGTAGCTCATTCCTAGAACTCGGTTCACACAGAGGTCAGGGGATCGATCCCCGGTACGGGTGGAAATATTAAGACGTGTTTTCTTAAAGGCACCTTCTGTCCATGTTCACCTATCTGTAAAACAGATACCTGGGCGTTACTAGACTAGTGTCATCCTGGGGACAAAATTTACCTAATCTGCCAGATGCTCTGCGTAACAAAAGCTTTCTATATAGTAGGTCATTGATATCGGCTAGGTCTGTATACCTTGTACATGTACTTGTAGAAATAAACATTATTAACTCGTACCCATTCACATACCCATCCAACCTACTATATTTAAAACTGACCAAAATTCTTCCCTCAACGACAACCTAAAAATCTGTTCCAATCATACACAACTATTGTCAAACCAGAACATTCCTATACCCATTCTAAATCTAAATTTCTCCAGCTTTAATTCATTGCCGTGAGTCGTAACTATTTTCAACACGCTATTTATATTCCCTTTTATTTCTATTCGTACACTACAAACGTTTCTAATTTTACGTCTTTCCAGAGTGCAAATTTAGTGCCTTCAGACTATCTTCATAGGAAAGGTTTCCGATACACTGAATTAACTTTGGCATCCTTTGTATTTTTCCTGAGCATTTATGCCCATTCCGTAATATGGAAACCAGAAGTGAGCAGCATATCTAAACGAGGCCTTAGCGCAAGATATTTGAAATTGAACCACTACCGTGTCTAATGTGTTGGCTTTAGTAAATTTAAAACACTACCAACACTCTTCAAAGGGGATGCCTTTAGGCTGGTGAAAGGCTCTCTCTCCAAGGATTTACCCCCTTTGCTGAAACTGATTACCTTTCATTCCCAAAAAGCTGTATGGCCCTTTAAGAGTCTCCATAAACATTAACATTCCATAATATTTAATGTACTATTTTAGGTTAGAGTATTGCATTCTTCCTCACATGACCAAGAGCAGCCACAATATTCTACGAAACGGTTAAAAAGCTTAATTTCTACTGCGTAGTTGGCTAGCAACTTGGTTGGCGCTAAATTAAAACCCGAACATTATCACTGCGCAATACTTTCCTTGTCTACGTCAGGGAGAAGAGACGAACATCTCGACACACTTTAGTAATCAGTTTGACCAGCTACATTCCGCTCCACTCGCCAACCTTTGCATCTTATACCTTTCAGAATGCATAAACTCGAGTGTGTACGTCTGCACATGCGCCCATATATCAGTACACAAACAATTTCTATAATTATATATATATATATAAAATTTCATGCAACTCAATTATTACTTTATACTATCAGAACACTACCAATTTAAGGTATTAAAATATTCTTAAATGATGCGCAACCTGAATCGCCCCACGTGCAATTAATAGGCTTAAAACGAACAAATTAACCTGCCTGTCTAGGTAGCTCGTGGCTCATTTCATAGCACCTCGGCTATCTTCAAACAGTTTTAATATGACAGACAATTATAGAAACATACAAGTTAAATTACTTGTATTAAACTATGTAGACAGTTTTGACTGCGCAAGCGAAATCGTCAATTTTCTATAACTCACGCAAGTGGATTATTATTATAATCAAGGGGGAAGCGCTAAACCCGGAGGATTATACAGCGCCTGGGGGGGGGGGATGTGGAAGGCATTCAGGCTTAATTCGGGGAACTGGAGCACAGATCCAATTCCCTAAATCAAGAGCCCCTCACCAACATCAAGGAACCTTCCTTGAGGGGCACGCAAGTGAAAACTATGTTGCATTTATCCTTTGCACCTAGCAGGTAAGTAGGTACCATTTACTTCCATCCACTTAAGTAGGTACGTGGGTGTTTGCCGACGGCTGTGAGTTGCCTCCTGTGAATGATCAGGTTATCCTGAGTTACTAGCCCACCTAGTTAATAATCCGAATAAAATCTAGTAAATTAGTAGGGATTACTGATAGAATTACCAACAATATTCTGATTAAGAGCCACTAACTACACATTCATTAGTCAGGTTGCCCTCTTCCCGAACTTTACAGCTAATAAAAGCAACGTTTTACTTCTTGAAATATTTGTCTGAAGGAGGGCTG